>NC_079288.1:111027186-111104686 GCF_023638135.1 Falco biarmicus
TGTAGTACTTCTGTGCTCCTTTTTGTTAATCTGTGGTTTCTACATTGAATTCAAGTGCTATGGATGATTAAAGTTGCTTTCCACCATTACAGTGAGAGATCTTGTATATTTTCATGAGTTAAAATGCTAACCATTTTGGGGTAACTTCCATTAAAGTTTTGATCATCTAGAGGGATACAGCTTTACAAAATGTGCATTGATAAATAAGCATTTCAAAAGCTTTAGATCTCATGGGTTGTGTAATTTCTCTCACCAGAGAGAGGGTGAGACTCCTCATTTTCTCTCAATATTTGCCTGTGTTGGCAGAATTCAGATTAGGTGTGCCCAGCTTCCATTGTGGCTTTTTCCAAAGAGGTAACTTTTGAGGTAGAGCTAGATTTGAAAGGAATTTTATTATTAAATCTGAAGAAAAGATTTATGTATTTAATTTTTAATGCGGGCCTAATACTGAAGGGCTGTGTGCAGTTTTCTTTCAAGAAGGGGCACGTTGAGAGTTTTAATGAAATTTCATTCTAAAGAGGTATGTTTTAGTAGAGGTTACAAGATTAAAATATATGAAGCACTGTCACGCATGAGACTGAATGCAACGGTATCAGAGATAAGCATTTTCATCTTCTTCCATTCCACAAATTCTGTTGTATCTCTAGCTGAAAATCTAATTTAAACAGTTGGTTCAGGTAAAAATAAAACAATTATAATCATGAAAGAAATATCATTTTAGAGGTTCCATTACATTATCATTTGTTTGTAACTTTAATTTTTCAGTACCTGTAGCGATGCTATTTTTTAGCTTGATTTTGCAAAGTAACAAGGTCATTATAGAACAGCTAGTCTCAGAGATGAAGTTGGGCTGTAGTAGTACACACTCATCCAACAAGCCAAACTCTGTCTTTAACGTTTTCAGTTCAAAAAGGTGAAATTTGTAGAGTAAAGGAAGGTGGTTAGTGAAGTCAAAAAGTTAAATGCAGTTGAAACCCAGGATTTTCTTAACTGCAAACATTTCTGGAGTTTGCCTCTTGATCATGAAGGGTGAATGTGGATCAGGCTTAACTTTATGAACAGTCTTTTCAAGGAGAACCTTGGGAATAAGTAGGGAGCCTACAAAGTTTTAAAGGCAAACTGTCTTACCCATAAAGAAAGATGCCTTAAAACATTTTAAGAATGTCTTAAAACATTATCTCAAAGGTTAAAGTGAAAATGAGAAGTTAAACTGCTTTAACCTTCCACAGCAAACTAAATAAATATACAAGGACCTCATTTAAAACTTCAGGACAACAAGGAAAGAAGACTTGATGCTTCTGTGATACATCGTGGAGCAGGGATGGAGTCTTGAGCTTGTCCACATTCTAAATGAGTACTTTAGCTCAACTCTTTTTTTAAACCATTGTAATGAATTTGTTTCAGGCTTTTACTGTTCTGGTCATGTTCCATGTAGTTCCAGTTGTTGAATTCATATACTCAGACTTACAAGCAGTAGCGGTTAAATGGGTGGAATGTATTAATGGCTGAATTCACACGATGTTCTCCTGACCATCAGTAGAACAATGGAGGCACATGTCTCCATTACTTCTATAGGGATTTTTTGTATAATGTGAAGCACTGGAACAGAAGTTGAAATTGGACATTGACTATGAACATAGTGTTATTGTGACTGAGTTGCCTGTAGGTCTAGGCTGGTGTTTTTTCTAGTGGCAGACTGTGTATAAGAAAAGCCTTTACCTTGCTACCAACTGAAGTAATTTTTCCATGACTGTAAAGAACCTTTTTTTTTTTTCTTTCTTTCTTTCAACTTGGGGCTCAAACTGAAGCTGATTAGGATTTCCAACTAAATACTGCTTTGGTAATATATGTTGTTGTTGTTCCAAAACGTCCTTATTTTGCTTAGAACTTTTAATGAAGAGCTTCTTGATCTATTTGGGACAAGGAAGGAAGAAGCAGTTTGCTTACCCATTAATAAACTGGTGATGGGTGGGTTGCATGCCTGTGAAAAGGCAGGTATTCACATTCCTCTTTTATTGGAGACAAAGTAAGGGGGTTTGGAGATTTTTCTCTGTGGGGTGAGGTAGTAAGTGTTTTTTTTTTTTCATCTGAGATCAAATAATTGAGGAAATAATTTAATTTTCATCTTCCACAGACCATATCAGTGCTTAGACAGAAACATGACTTGTATACGCAAAGAGACATTGAAGAGTTTGTATTAGTGAAAGGACACAACGTACCTGAGTTCCATAAGAATTAAAATGAATCCCCCATGAAAACAGGCAAATGGAACTTCTTTAGTAGTTCTATGCAGAATGATCTTTTCATTTTTGTGACTCAGTTTTTCCTGTGCTTAGAGAAAAGTAAACTTAAAAGAAGACAAGCTTATGTTCATTGTGCAAACACAGAAATACTTTCTAATTCTAACAGTGCAAAAATTCTGCAATAAGATCTTGAGAGTGAGAATGGAAAAAAAAAAATGACTGCACATGTTGAGATTGGAATCAGATGTCCATTTTGATGTGGATGATAGTTGAGAACAAAATGCACTTAATTCCGAGCTAGGAAGGAACTAGCTTTGACAGTGGTGGAAGAGTTGTAAATGACAAGAATGGAAGATAAAGAATTTGGTTTCAGAAATGTTTACCAACAGGGCTTTGAAGACATGGTGCCTGGGAAAAAAGATTGAATTGGGTGGAAAGAGAGGAGGGTTGGAGGCTTAGTATAGATGGGCTAAAGTGATTACCTAGGTGAGAGGCATAAATGAGAGAAATACAATCAAAACTGAGGTCTTTGAAGCCACCTATGAGTAGAGTAAGGGTTTCCAGTAAAACAGAACACAAAGCCTTCCCTGAACAAGGAAAGGTTTGCCAACCTAGCTATATTGACTAATCCTCAAAATGAGAAGTGGAGGGAGGGGAATCCCACCCCACAAATATAATAAAAAATACTTCTCAAATGAAATGAATCATGCCTTGGGACTTTTTTATCCTAAATTATTTTCTTGCATCCACTAGCTACCATTGTAGAAATGACATTAAAAGAAACACACTCTCCCTCCCCCAGCTTTAGTATTTATTCTATGTATTGCTGTTACGCTGTCCAAAAGCCTTGCCTTGCTAGCACAAAGACGGATTTGCTGATATGCTCAAACTGGTATAGGTAAATTACCAGGTGCTTTACTTTCTGTGTGTCTACAGCCATAGAGGTACTATATAATTACACACAAAATGTTTGAACACAGTGTACGTGCTATACTAGTAAAACGTAGATGCTGGAGATGAAATGTGCTGGTGAAAGACGCTGTGGAGGTAGTAAATTTACTGTTTCTTTAATAGCTTAAAAAAGAAACTTCATCTTATCCTCTATTATTTTTACAAATATAGCTAGTACTGTAACTTTTCTATATATTACCAACAGACAATTGCTCATTCAATAGTTTTTTCCAGGAAGATCAAGCAAAGTTTGGAGGCCTTAGGTATTGTAATATGGGAAAGCCAGATTGGATTTTTCTATCCCTTCAGAAACCCAATGCCTTCATCTGCTTGATAGTTTTGCTAGGATAATTTTGTTGTATGAACTTATCTGTAGTTTATACCACAAATTAAGAATTTTTTTGCTTTAACTTTAGGCAGCTCCCTAAACAAGTTAGAACACCTCTGCAAAAGGTCATTATGGCCAGTGTAATTGCATCAACAGCTCAGGCTGTTGCCAGTGTTGGTCAAGAATTGGATCTTCTCATATTTTTTGACGAATGCAGATCATCAGAAGTATGCAAGGCGTGCAGACTGGACTGGTCAGTAAACAAAATCACAGTTAGTTGATACATCTGTATTCCTGCTAGGGCTTATGTTACATAGCAATTTACTGGTACATCTTTTCAGTATGATAAACTTAAGAAAAAGGTGAAGGGGGACATGCACAGTGGTAACACTCAAGGAGGCAGTATCTTGACAGCCTCGTGAGGATAAGGTTTTCAGAGAGTATAGTAAACAGTAAAGAGCTCTGGACCCATACAAGTAAAAGGAGGTGTTTAGTTTTAGTTTTTCTGGAGTTTATGTTACTGTTTAATACTTTAGAATGATTACTTAGAAGTTATATCCTATGTTATTTTTTACTTCTGCTTTGATTAGTTAAAGAATTTAGAAATAAACTGTAAAATAAATGGACCTAGAAAAGAGTGACATTACAATAATTAAAAAAATACTTCTGAATCTAAATTTTGGAAAATTCCATTTTGCTAATATTTTCTGTGTAGAATTAATTTTCGTGCTGAAGTACTGCCTCACGTAGGCAAGTCCAGTACTGCAAAGAGGGTCTGAAGTAATGAATCTGAAAGAAAATGGAAGTGTTGTGCAAAACAGAAGTGAGAGAAATCATTACAAAGTCATTTTGTGATAACATTTACTTTTCAAAGGCTAAACATTGTTGTTGAGATTAACAAGAATAACAGTAATGTGACATGTATATGAATAGCTGAGTATATAGTAGAGTTGGTAAAGTTTTCCATATGCTGTGGTACTGCTTGACTGTATGACCTTTCAAACTCTGCTGAAGTAGAAGTTTTCAGAGTCCTTTTAAAATACACACATACATATATACATTTTTTTTTAGGAATTGCATAACTTAAAAATCATTTTAGGGCTGTAATCTGACCCAGATAATTTCCATACAAAACATTATAAAAATCTGTGTAGTTACTTAAGTAGAGGAATAAAAAGAATCTGGTATTTTAATTTTTTTACACACTTGGATTTTTGCTTTCCTCTCCATAAGCCTGGTAACATCCTGCCTCAACCACGTACATCCCAAAACACAAATTAAAAAAGGAAATAAATCCACATTTTTTTTCAAAGCATTAAAATTCTTAATTTTCTGTGTTTATATCTTAAAAAGTGAAGTTTCTTTAAAATTGCAGAATTAAATTTGTATTACAGCAATGCGTATTTTTGTAATTCCTGCTTCTGAACAGAGAATTACTAACCAGCAGCTGGCAGGGTGCTGCAAATGTAAGTTTCAGATTTTATTATTGCAACTAATTATTAGGAAACAAGGAAGGGCAAGAAACTTCACATTAAGAAGTACAGTATTCTACTGTTTATACTTGTTGAAATG
Source organism: Falco biarmicus (assembly GCF_023638135.1). Taxonomy (NCBI): domain Eukaryota; kingdom Metazoa; phylum Chordata; class Aves; order Falconiformes; family Falconidae; genus Falco; species Falco biarmicus. The sequence continues at coordinate 111,032,281 of NC_079288.1, forward strand.
AATCTTTACTAAGAAGAGGAAAAAAAAATATTTTTTGATGTCTGATTTTTCCAGGAGGTCCACCTGATGCTTGAAAATAAACTTAGTGGGTATCAGCAGCTGATTTTTTTTTCTTAGTATTAAGACAGTTTATCTTAATCCAGAATCAGCATAAAAGAAAAAAAAGGTTGCTCAGCACAGTGAACTACAAAAAGCAAGAGTGTAACTGAAAAAGCAAACAAACATGGAAACCTTAAATGCATACCTACTGCTGTTGATCTGTTTGTCTCATGTGATGCCTGCATTTAAACTAATTTTGATTTTTGCCATACGAGTACTAAAATTTTTTATCATTCACATTAGGATTATGGTGCATAGTGCATCTGTATCAACTAATTTATTCTATGGAAATAAATAGTTCTAGTACACTAGCCAGCATCCTCATTGTTCTATATCTTTTATCCCAGTATTTTAATAAAGTAAGTTCAAAACATCGAGTGGAAACATAATTTTTATTTGGTAGTATTTTAGCTTCTCTTTCCCCAAGTTGCTGAAACAGTTGGGGGTGAGGGGGAGGTGTTTAAGTTCTGTCAGTGCAGGTCAGATGTTCCGGTTCGAGTTAAGGGTTTTTTTTGCTGTCCTAAGATTTTTGGGGTTTATTACATAGTAGTAAAGACTGCTTAATAAAATTTTGATTTATCCTAGCTAAAGTGTAAATTTAGGCAGTATCTTTTTAGTTGAGCATTGGAGAAATTTAAAGAGGACAGAAAGGTAGCTGAGCTTTTAGTGTTGTCAGCTACATAGCAGTCTGTTTTCTGGCTGTATAGGAAAGTAATATATGCTAGATTTTTCATATCTATCTACCACATATAAAGGTGATTTTCAGAATATTCTTTTTGATGAGCATATTCTCTTTGCATGTTTTTAGCAGTGTGTTTCGTACAATCTGCCTTTTTGTTTACTATGTTATAGAACATATGAATGGTTTCGTGCTAACATAAATTTCCTACTATGTGAATGTGCCTTCATTTGAGGTTGTCTTTCTGCTGTTTATCAACTTAATCAATTAGATTTATTTTAAGGTTACATGTTTTCTTCTGTTACAATTAAAGTCTTTAATCCACCTATTATGACAATTATGTTTAAAAACAAAACCGCATGTGTTCCCAGACAAGTATATTTTTTTCAAGTAGAGAGTGTGTCCCCTTCCTTCTCTACTCTTGCTAAGCTTGGGGAACTCTTTAGGGACTTCAGTTTGGGATTACTGAGAAGTACACATCGGGGAGGTGGAGGCTCTGCATCATGCACAGATGGCACTTTTTGGTTTGTATCTTTGAAGGCAGTTTTGTGGGTTTTTTTCTACCTGCCTAGACACATAGGACACACGAAGGATCTAGGGTATTAGTTTATTTGTCATTTCCCATGGAGCAACATGGGCAGAAACAAAAGGAGAGGAACTGGCATGTAACTAGCAAGTTAGGGAAAACCATCAGTTTCTCTTACTGGTGCTGTGCTTTTCTGTGGCTGAGTATGTGCTGCTGAAAAGATTTTACTGTACAGTAGAAAATTAACAGTAGCTAGCCTAGTTTACTGTGAAATCCTAGGCAAAATAAAGCAGTCAGCATCTTTGTTTGGAAGTACTTAGACATTTGTGACTGATGTCCTAATTTAACCTCTCCTAATGAAACAACAGCACATCTATGTGATAGATACATTCAGTACTGTTTCATTTACATCAACTCCTGCATCATGTGTCTTCTGCATCATGTGTTCCCTGGTGGGGTTTTTGTGGGTGTGTCATCCTGTCCATTGTTGTTATCCCCCGCTCCCCTCCCCCGGTAGCTTTAGGTGCTAAAGGAACCATCAACATGGACAGAGGGCAGACTTTGCCTCTGCCCTCATCAAGTGTGTTATGGTTGGTTTGGGTTGTTTCTTTGGGGCTGTTTTTTTCTGAAGTAGCAGGTACTTTTTTTCAAGTGTTCATTTTTTTCTAATTCTTGCAGCATACCTTGCTAGCAAACAACAGCTACACAGATTGCATCTCCTTAGCTTTTCTTTCTTTGGCTTTTCTGTTTTTTCCTCTCATACTTCCCATTTGTAACTTGGAAATGTGGACTGCTATTTCTCTAATTCCCAAATTATAGCCTTCTGAAAGAAGATACAGCACATAATTGAAACCAATGCATTCTTTACATTTGTATTGTCACACGAAAGAGATTTTTTTTTTTATGGTTTCCCATTATAATTTTTGCTAATATAAATAACTATTAGTTAGGAGAATACATTGTCTCATAACATAAATGTCTGATGTCTCTAACATAAGACTGATTTTTGATATTTTATTATTAGATTCTTACAAATGGATGATGGTATGCTGGCTTATCCATATTATTCTTTGGATTGATTTTTAATATCAAAAGACATGAATTGCATAATTATTTATTTTTCAGAAAGTGGTAAGATGGGTAAAACGTGAATGTTGGTAGTGAACAGTATTAACTTAATGAGGTGAGCAGGTTTGTAGGTGAAATATCAGGTTTTATATTGCTATTATGTTCTAGATTTATGTTGAATTAAAACAATTGTAGCATAGATCTGTGTGGTGTATTTAGTAATGAAGTTGTCACCAAGATTAAGTGCAAAAGCTATTATTGAGTTATTTGGTACATGACTTAGCCTACTGTTTCTTCAGAATTTGGGGCTCTATATTAAGTACTTTCTTATCCTTCACATGTATAAATCTCAAGTATTTTTGAGATAGAAGGTTGCTGAATACTACTTACATTCTGATAAAATTTGTTGTAGTAGGGGAAAACAGAAGTCAGTCAAACATTCTTATAATTCAAAATCCGCAAACTGTGACTTTCTCTGTCACAGGAGGGTTTACAGTCCATTACAGTCCAATTTGGTCCAACTCAATTTGGTTCAAAAAGTTGATCCCCTCCCTTAAAAAAAAAATAAATCTTTCCTATTAGTATGAAATTTCCTAATGGAATCACAGAATAATTCAGATTGGAAGAGATGCTAGGTCACCTCTGCCTAGCTGAAACAGGATCAGCTGTGGGATCAGATCAGGTTGCTAAGGGCTTTATACAGTTGGGCCTTGAAAACTGGTTGGATGGATGGAGACTGCACAGCCTTTCTGGGTGGCCCATTCCACTGCCCGACTGTTGTAATAGCTAACAAAAAATAAAATAAAATCTAATACTGCTGGAACTTCTCCATCTCAATTCAAGTCTATTGATTCTCATCTTGCCACCATATGCCTCTCGAAGAGCCTAACTCTGATGGTATTATGGTCTTGATGGTATTGGCAGGTGCTATTAGGTCCTCCTGAGACTTTCTCTTCTGCAGAGTGAGCAAGTCCTGTTTCCTCAGCCTCTCCACACATGGCAGGTGCTGCAGTCCCCAGCCACCTCGGGGTCCCTCTGCTGGGATCATTTGGGTTTATCTGTGTTTTCCCGTGTGAGGGGTGAAGACTATCTGGATGCAGTCTGATGAGTGCCGACTAAATGGGGATCATTTTTTTTCAGTCTTCTGATTGTGCTCCACTCGGTACAGCCCAGGATGCTGTTGGTATCATCAGGCTCCCGCAGGGCCCGTTCAGCAGAGCAGCTCCCCGGGCAGTCATTCCCGGCCTGTATTCCTGCGAGGGGTTATCATGTCCCAGGTGTAGGGCTTTGCATTTGTCCTTGAATGTCATGAGGTTCCCATCAGCCCATTCCTCCATCCTGTCTAGGTCTCTTTGAGCAGCAGGTCTGCCCTTGAGTGTATCAACTGGTCCCCCTCAGGTTTGTGTCATATGCAAACTTCATGAGAGTGCCCTCCCTGTGGTACTAATATATTTTAAAAGTCACCCTTCTCCCAGCTAAAAGCAATACATGTATCTCTTTTCTAACTTGAATACTGCAAAAGAATATTTTCTCTGTTACATGCAGTGCATTCATCACAACAGGGTGTAAGTAATGGCTGTTAGCTCAGTGCAAACTATGTGATTACTTACATCCTCACAATCTCGGCGCTCTGCCTTGCTGTTCTTACTGCATTTCTTTATGCTGTTAGTGAGAGATGCAAAACATGTAATTGCAGGCTCATCCTCAGTGAATATGTGCTTTCGAATTTGTTGACTAGAGTAGCTCATCCAAACATAAAAAAGCTTAAAATGAGCTCAGAGCAAAACTCCTGTATGTAAAAATGCTTTTCAGGACACTGAAGGATTTATTTGTTCCATATACCTGTTTAAGAAAGCATTGCTTTTCCAGAATAAGGTCAAGATGAGTCTCTGATCGGTATCTGGGAGGAAAGGAGGAATCTATTTTCAAACTTTTTTTTAGAACTCAATTGTTTTTTTGAGAGAACAATATCTGTGGAGTATCGATCGCCTGTGTCCAGTAGTTAGTCAAAGGCTATCTCCTTTGACTAACCCCTTAGCGTGGTGTCATCCTCCTTCATGTGATAGATTGTTACAATCTCAGCCAGTGTAATTACACAGTAGCCAAGTGGGTCATTTATTTCTGTACCTTCACCATTTACCAAAAATCTCCTTTATCTTTGGAAGCCAGCTCTTCCTTTTGCAGTAAAAGCAAAATAACGGCACATAAAACATTAGAGTCTAAAACTAAGGGCTTGAAAAATAACCATAAGACTAACTTTAAAAAACTGTTCTACCTTTTATGAACACCTAGTATACTTTTTAGCTATCTTTTTTTTTTCTCTAGTGTCCTAGAGAACAAAACACACAAAGCCAATTCACTGTTTTTCATGTGTCTGGTAAACACTACTTTTTATTTGTGAATGTTTTAGCTTTTTTTTTATCTGTTAACACTAGATGTTTTCACTTGCATGAGCATACTGTCTCCCCTACCCTCCCCCGCATCAGCTCTTAATTTATGAAGTGCAAAAGCTCCTAGAAGCACTGCTACTTTTTCTGTTGATGACAATGAGTGAAAGTATTAGATATGTCTTTTTGAACACAGTTGGCATACAAAGAAAAGTATGTTGTTTCAATTTACATGAAATTGTAGATTAAATTTGAAGCCCGTGATTCTATGATGTACATGTCAGAGAGGAAAGAACCGTAACCATTTCCAATGTATTTCCTTAGGACTGTTTTTGAGGGGAAGATCGGGAAGCTAGCATTGTTCATATCTATCTCTGTTTGGGAAGAACATGTATTTTTATTAAGATGAGCATAAAGTAAAAGAACTCTGATCTTGACTATGTTACTTTGCTGTTCCAGGATGAATGATTTCTCCTTTGGGCCCAGCCTTAAGGCTACGTGAAAGTCAAAGGCTAGGCTGAATGCCACATGCGTTCATTTTCACTGGCTCTGAATCTACATTACCCCAGTTCTTCCTGTTACCATAATTTCCTAAGTACCATAATATAACCAAAGTAATTGTTTGCAAATAGGAAAGGAATCTAGGGACTTAAGTATTCTGTAACTTTTTTTTTCCCCGGTTATAATTTAACATTTTTCACCAAAATGGAATCTGGGTTTTGATACAGAGAGGAAAAATGTATAAATTTAAGATTTTTCTATTAATATTAAACTCTCAGGACTTTATATGATTGCCACTTTTTGGTTTATATTTATTGCTTTTGGTGTCCCTATATATTTTTCAGAACATGTCAACGTACTAAATCTTTCCAGTCTGACATGTAAGCCAGTTTATGTATGTTTATATTTGAACCCTGTGCTGAGACAGCTTTGTGACCTACAACCTCATTCTAATCTCAAATGTATGACTTGCATCTCAAACTCAAACATATTAGCTAGGGTTTTTTTTAAGGGTAGTTGCAAATGGGTTTCAAATACCTGAGCTGTCCTGTAGTTTGGAGTCTTTTTCTAAAATTAAATAATGCCGTTTAGAATTGGATTTTCCTGCTTCTATTAAGTTACTGATGCAGCCCTTTGTCATATACCCTCTACAGAGCTCTATTCTGGGATTTAGGATAATTTATTATATTTTTGTGTACAGAATCTTGAGCCATCTGTAGGAGAAACCAAACCTAAAACTAAAGATCCCACTTCTTGTTCCCCAAATTAGAATTCAGTAGCAGTGTGCATGTAAATATGTGCAGATAAGTAGTAATTTATTTCAGACCCTTCTTTTGTTCCCTGCCTCTGTATCTCTAATTTCTTCTATTCTGTTGTGTGTCCCGTTGAAGGTACTCTGTCTTTGTGTGCTGCAGGTTATCTAAGAACCTTCTCTAAAGGAGTCACAACAGTAATTTTAAGAGTATGTTGGGTAGGCTACATGTATGAAAATATGCTAATAAAGACGAGTGTGGCTGCTTGCTTTATTCAGCACCCCTAATGCTTAGTCTCTTTAGTATATAAAACGCTCTGAAGTATCAAAAGGAAAACGAATTGCCATAAAAAGAACAAAGAGATGAGTATTGCTAGATGAGTATTTGTTCTTTTCTGAATCTCCTACTTAATATTTCTCTTTAAAGATTTAGGTAAATGTTTATGAAGAACCTTTTTTCATCCACAAGATTGGTTCCAAAATAGCATTACTTGTAGTAGTAATACAAATAGCTAGTACTACAAAAATAGAGGTGGTGTGACACATAGAGGAGAAAGATAGGTCCCATTCAAGCAAACTTCAAGAGATGGTTCTTCCTAAATGAATCTTGACTAAGGTAATAATAACCTCTTTTTTTCAAGAAAAATTGATCTATGCTGTTTCATTTAAGTAGTGGAGAGTAACTGAAGCTGCATAAGGGTTGATAATGTTGAGAGATGCTTCTAGGTTTTTTTCTTCCTAGCACACTTACTCTGTGTAAAAGACATACATGTATGTGTGACAGTTTACATGTGATCACAGCCTTCCTTGGTTTGAATCTCTTCTGTCTACTCCACTGTTAGTGTATTACCAGGTGACAGTCCTCTTCTTTACATCTTTCTGTACTCACACCGGTTTTGTACTTCTTTCTCTGTCCTTGGATGCATGCAGTATTCACATTGCCTTGGAACCAGCTGACCTGTTTTCCAAGTTTCTGAATGCACCTCCCTAATAAGTTTTATCATCCTTTATTGAGGTAGTCTACATGTGACTTGGGACCTGTTTATTTGAATCCATGCTGAAATGTTGCACTTAATAGAGGTGGTGTTGAGGACAAGCATTACAACAAACATACAATCCTGGTGATATTTCATGGTATGAAAATCTACACGATTTGAGAGAGACAAGATAAGGCAGTGAAGTGATGTTCAAGAAGTCCTCAGTTATCAGTGATCTTATTCTAGGACAGTATTCTGGTTTCTGCTTTTCTGGTTTAATCATCAGCTCAGTGTTTCCTCAAGATGTAGAGTAAAAGTATTACATTGGTACTGTTTTAAAAAGTAGGTTCATAAATGTCAAACCGTCTTTAATTCCTGTGGAGAAACTGATTTTTTTTAATTTATCTTTTGTTTTGTTTTGTTTTTTTTAAAGGAGAAAAGGCTACGTATTCCAAAATGTTCCCCAAAAGCTCTTTAACTGTTTGGGTAAACACAGAAAACCAAAATAAAATATATATTAAAAACAAAAAATATTATTTTGTTTTGCGGTTTAGATATAGGCAAAATTATTATCTTAATACTAATTTCTTTATTTAGACTCTTATACTGTTTAGCGTACTCTGATAACCTTGCAATAGGATAACAGTGACAACCTGTATTTCTTACAGGACTCTTTAATATAGTTTAATGAGTGTTATGAGAGTTTTTTGCAATATGAAATCAGCATGTTGCATTTTTAAGTTGAGTTTCAAGTTACACTGTGTACAATATTCCATTATTTATTGTGTCTGTAGTCAGAATACACACTATGCATGTGCATTACGGTGCAATAATTAGCATATAATTTTCAACGTTTCAATGAACTTCTGTCATAAAGTTTAAAGAGATTTTAATTGCTAGTAATCAGGATTGCATGTTAATAGGCTGTAGATAATTAGGAAACCATTTGCATTTCTCTTCCCACAAATTTTCTTAGTATTTAGACCCTCACTTAATACATAACTTTTTCTCAGGAGAGTTGGATAATCCTATTTAGTCACAGTAATAATAGATACCCATTTTTTTTCTTAAGGTTTTCTTTCAGTTCCAATGATTTTGAAAGGATTACACTTTTGATTAGTCAGATTTACTGATACTGGATGTACAGTATTTTCCCTCTGACTTGTAATAGGCTAGAACAAACTCAGTTGTTGCAGTAATAGTAACATTGGTTATAAATTTGCATTCCTCTATGGTAGTGAAGATCCTTCTGTTTCAATTGCTCCAAATGTTGGAGAAAATATTTAGCAAATTAGTATGTGCCCAGGAAAATCCTCTTCCTTACATATTTGCGAATATAGTGCTGGAGACCTAGGCTGTCTATACCCTCTTTCACATATGTGGTACACAAAAGAAATACTTCTTTGTCTTCCATGTCTGAAACTGTTTAAATAGCAGAAAAAGTCTGTAATATTGTCACCACTTGATTATTTAAGGTGTTTTGGATAAAGTTGTATAGGTAGAAGTTGTGCATAGTTACGAAGCAAAGAGTAAAGACATAAAATTGAAATAATTAAGGCAGCTGTTTGTTTGGTGTAAGGCAAACAGAGAGATATGTGATGATTTTAATGTTCCTGAAGGAAAAAAGTAATAGACTATTGCAAGGTTGGTGGTTATAATAGCACCTGAATTCATTAACAGTAGGTGGGGCAGAAGACACCTCCTGAGGTTTTATATTAGATGTTTAAAGATCCTATAGAAAACTGACCATACAAGGAGAAAATACAGTAAATTATTCATGCTAAAAGTGTATTTATTTTACAATATATTGTAGTATATTTCAAGGAGTGGTCATAAAAGATAACTCTAAACTATTCAGATAATTGTGTAAGAGTGAATCCAGTGCTAGAAAGAAGTCAGATAGTAGTAGCTACTATTAAGCTTTGTACTTTTTGCTGTGGATTGCCTTAGAAAACCAATTACAAATAAGTGAGAAGATTCACTGAAAAAGGGAAGGGTTGCGGCAAAAATATTACAAATCTATAATGTTCTTGTAAGAGAAAAGGTTACTTTGTCCCTATATCAAGGTTTTTAAATGAAGGGCTAAGTAACTCAGTATGTGATGGCCATTATGGCCATATTGAGTGGCTCACAATATGTAGAGCATCGTACAACATCATTGTGTGTGTTGCACAACCCAAACTGGGAGAAAAATGAAATGGCTGATGACAAAGGTAGGTGAAATTTTAGCATTGATCTTCCAGATGTGTTATATTTAATTCTGTGTCATATGAATTAATTGCTTGCCTTGTTCTGTTTTTTTTTAAAAAACCCACATTATGAATAGCTGACATAATGGTGTGTGTATATAGTTAGGTTGGACAGTGATAAAAAGAGTTCAGAATAACAATGATAAGCAAATGAAATCAAATAATTTGCCTTCCGTTTCACAGATGTGATCACCGGTTTCTAACTTTTCTTTGTCAAATACAGCAGAAAGCCTGTGTTACTTTTGTTGCAGTGTACTGTTAGGACAACTGTAGTTTGAAATGGAAGAAACATTCCTGCATATGTGTGTATCTCATTTTGCCCCATTTGTAAAACCAGCCCAAGTATCTGTCTGGTGAGACTTTGTATGAAGGATGGAAAAAAAAGAAAATCTCTGAAGGAGAAATGTTGAGACTATCTTGTGTGCACAGAATTGCCATAATTTCCAGATTTTCTTCCACTCCCATCTATCTGTCCATTGCAGTCACTGGAAGAGGTGATTTAAAACTTTCCTGGTGTAGGATTTATTCTGATCTATTTCATGCCATTCCCTGCTTAGGAGAAAATACTAGGAAATTTGCTAAGTCAATATGGTAGCACGGCAAGGTGTTTAGCATGTTTTGTGGGGAAGCTGGTATCCACTTCAACAAATTACAATTATATTTTTGGTTGCTCCAAAGCATTATTTTAGCAATAAGGAGTTTGTTCCAAAAGACAAAGAACAATCATTGTTGGTATCACCACACTATTGAAAGCTCACCCCGGAGTGTCAGTGGATGTAACAAAGGCTAAATCACAGACCATGGCACATAGCAAAGGCTAAAGGTCACAGTGTCACTAGACAAGCACAGAAGCAACATCCTCATTCAGAACGGCAGAATCTATGGTAGCTTTAAAAATATGGTTCTTACTCAGCACATTGCTTGCAAGTTAAGAAGTTGCAATATTAGGCTTTTTCATCACAGTGTTAGAGCATTAGTGTCTGATGGTTTTGAAAGAATAGCAAATACAGAATTAAATCAACAGACTCTAAAATACTGTTTTGGGCTGCTATCCATATACTGGGAGAGACTTTAGAAGACTACCTCTTAGTCATTGACATAAGTTACATAGCCTGATTATGGCAACATACATTTCTAGGCTTTACTTGAAGTTGGAGGTTTTCTTTTTATAATCGGGTTTGAGGAATATGCCAGCAGTTTAAAGGATGGGGTTTTAAAAACACACTGAGCAAAACATGGCATGCACCCAAGAGCTGCATTTGGAATACTGTATCAAGCCTGTAAGCATGTGGCCAGGAGGAGAATTTTGTTGTGTGGTTCAAGTGAAACATGAAAGTCATGGCACTTGATGTTAGAGTTACTGGGAATTTTCAAGCTGAACCTCTTGCTGTTGGAATTATTGCTTCTTTGATTAGGGTCTTTTTAATAAAATAAAGCAATTTTTTGTTTGTTTTGGGTTTGGTGCAGAGAAGGAAAATGAAGCATTTTACAGTTTTAATTAAATGTACAGTTTCTGTACTTCCAGAATGGAATGTTTTGTTTGATTTTGAAATAGTTTTTCAATTGTTTTCAAATAACAAGTCAAGGAGTTACCAAGATAACTTGATTGAATCCAGTGTTTTGAACAGAGTGTGGTTTTTTAACATAATTTTATTTTGCAGGACATGTTTTTTCAAAAAGTCTGATTACATTCCAGAAAATTCTGGAATTTTTGAAAAAAAGAAAAAGATGAGTGTGGTGAATGTGGTTTCTGCCAATGTTAAGTAATGACTGGTTGTAAAAGAGAATTCTTCCCAGACATTTATTTAGCACTCCAGTTACAATCCCTTGGGATGACAATGAGCAAAATATGAAGATGACCTATTTTGCGTCCCAAACAGCTTGCAAATGAAGTTAAAACAGATCAGGCAATAATTGAGGCCCACTTGGATAAACAGTTCATGCAGCTGTGTTATATGTACATTTTAAAAGCATTAACTCTTTTTTTTCTTTTTTCTTCTTTTCCCTTTTGATCAATTGTTCTTGCTAGTTTATGAAAGCCTGAAAAGTAGACTTAGAAATTAGTTGCTCAATAGAATTATTTCTTTGTTTTGTATCAGACTTGAGAGGAACGTATAAAGAAGACTTAAAAGTAAATAAATCAGATTTTAAAAAATGTTTTGCAGTAATAAACAATGGATATGTCTTATATCTATCATTAACTCCAGGTTTTTATTAAAAGTGTTTGAAAGTTGTCAGTGTTCTTTTGAACTCATCACAAATTGACCTGAAAGTGGGTATTTCTGGCAAATCTCAAATATTCTCTCTCCCCCTCGCCCTGAGGTTTTTTTTTTATTGCTTGTGAACAGTCTGGTGGAAGAGCAGGGTTTGCACTTAATTTCTCTTCACTAGATCTGTGTATTCCATATATGTGTAGGTTGTAGCATGACTACTGAAATGTTTTTCTAAACTATAAAATAATAGCCTCAAAAATTTTGCCCGTATATAACCTTTTACCTGTAGGCCTTTGCCTGTCACACTATACCTATTAACACGGGTGAGACAGTGATTAGAAGAGAGATAATTGAGTCTCTCCAGTCTGCAGTGATCGCAGCTGTTGCTGATGTTCTTGTCCTTTGCCCATCATACCTTTCCCCTGCCAGAGTGGAGGTGGTCTGCTGCATGCTGAGCAGATGTTTCTCCTTTGCATAGTTATCTTTGGAGTGCCTTTATATACAAAAATCAGATTGCACTGCTACTGTCACTTTTATCTGATGAGAGGAAATCCCAGACGAATGAAGCTGGTTTTCTTTTCAGGCAGCTAAGCAGCGTTGCTCAGGGGCATGTTCTCTTTCCTTGCTTCTGTTGCTGCTCACTGTAAATGTTTTCTTTCTGGCATGTTTCTTCTTTAATCCCCCTTTCCCTCTTTGACCCATATCCTTAATCCCATTGGGTTTCTTTTGAACTTGGTTATTTCTTAGTTTTCTGGTACATCTGTCTGCTGTAACTATGAATCGTTTGCCAACACCACATTTTCATCATATTCCCTGAATGTCTTTTTCCTCCCACAGTTTGTATTGGAGTACTTGAAGAGGTACAGGGAAACTTTCTGGGACTGGTCATTCTTCAACTTTGTGATACTGTGTCATTCTTTACTTCATTTCTTCTTTTTCTTCTCATCTTCTATTTTTAGGGGTCTTTTTGCTTTTTTTATTTGTTCAACTTCCTTGTGCAATTGGTCATTATTCTCTCAACAAGTAAAAAACTGTAATGACAGTGTATGAGGTGATATAGATAATATGGTCCTATATGTTAAATTCACCAGATACACTCATCTAAAGTGTCCGCTTCCTATGTGTCTGAAATGATTTGTTTCTCTATTGCTGTACAATAAATAAGATTTCTTCCCTGATTTTCTGGGTAAGCTGTTATAAAAGTAGCAGTTGCTTATAATGTCTTGTGAAAGTCTTCTGTGCAAAAAGCCATCATTTCTTCTTTTTGGTGGCTCCTATTTTCACTTGAAAACTATATATCACACATGTATAATTAGAGGAGGAGAACTATGGAAAAAATGCAAGTGTGATATTTTTGAGATCACATTATCTTTGTGATGCAGGAGTTTGCTCACTGGTGTCATTTTCAGCTGACTTTTCACACTATCCTCAAAGGTAATCATAAACACAGTCCGGTGCTCTAGTCTGTAGAGATTAGCCTATTTGAAAAACAGCCTTTTTGTTATTGGACGCAGGTAGATGGCTATGAACTGTACCTAAATTATTTTATTCTGGGTACTTTCTTGTTGGTGGAGTAGGTGTAGATAATGTGGAAGAATAAAACTGCTACTTTCTAAATTCATGTTTGCCTGTCATGGTAACACAGCCGTTTAGCATATCCAGCATCTGAAAGAAGTGATGGTCAACAGCATCAAAGCAAGCGGCTGGGACTTGCTATATTGTGTTCCGTGCTGTATGCTGTGTTTCAGGGAGACGTGCTTTGATCTAGATTTCAGGGCGAGCCTTTCATCCCTCCCTCTCTACAGACTGCTAAAACAAGTTTAGCTATGATCTGTGCATGCTCGGTCCTACTGTTAATCCAGGTTTGAATAGTGGAATAGTTAGATATTTTTATCTGCTTCATTTGATGGCTAGTGCCAGGTCTTTCCATTTGGGACCTTTATTTATTTATTAATCATACATGAAATAAAATGCGCACTTCTAGTAACAGACTTGATGGTGTTAAAGGATGTTGCAGTTCATTGATATAGTATATATGAATTGCAGATACATGTTTATATTAATAAGATAAATTACTGCCGAGGAACATAAACATGCAAACGAGCTTTTATCATCATATTCTATTAAATTTTGTCATAAACTTCTTATTACCTACACATGTGAAGGACTAGCCAAACCATGCACAGAGAATCAGTATAAAAGCTTGAGTACCAGCCGAACCATGAGGTGTACCTTTCCTATGCGTGGCCAGAGTGGCTCCTTCTTTTCATGTAAGGTAGACTACAGCAGTGTTCCCCCAGAGCATATCTCTTCAGGAGCTGACTACTGCATTCAAGAGAGGAAAGTAGGAAACTGAGGGATGTGTGGGCTTCTGCTGTTCTGTTAAGGGGGTGCCTTTACACAGTATATATGCCCTTGATTTTCTTTAGTGAATACAACTTGCATTGACTGTGAAATAGAGGCTGACTAGTGTTCTCCTTATTGTAGATATGATGAGTCTTAATACTTCTCTGTTGTCGTTCCAGTCTCCCTAGTACTGCTGCTTATTTATTTGTTTTCCTATTCTCATGCCCAAACCCATTTTTCCTTCCATTTCCACTTTTGAACGTGCAAAAGTTTAAAAACTCTACATATATTTGGTTTTTAATAAATTCCAGCATGAAATACTAGTTTCAGTGCAACTTGCATACCTTCAACTAACCAAAAATAATTTAAAATAAATTAAAAAAAAAATGGTTTAAAACATTTTAGGTTCTGTGCATTCAGAGGATTTATTCTCACTGGTTTAATTGATTTTAATTTTGGTTTTTTCATTCTCCATTACTTACATAGCTCATCTTGCTAAAACTATGCTGAATTTTTAACTGGTGAACAGCAGTAGGAAGCCATTAATGTTATAATGCTGAGGCCAAAAGTAAAAGTGGTCAGAAATTAAGACTAGCAGTAAAACTCTGCAAAAACAAATCAGAAATATCTTGGTATTTAGATGGCCTTTATGCTGTTTCCCTTGGTTATTTCACTATACTCGGGTGCCACAAAAAGACGTTGCAGCATATTTTAGTAAAGTTATATTACATAGATGAAATTATGATTGTGTTATTTTTGTCAGTAAATTTTTGACAAACTTTGTGGAAGTAAAAACTGTTCTCATTACTGCAAAGGGACAGTGTTACTTGAGGTATTTTTGATAATGCAGGACACGGTATTTGGAAAGATCAACAATGTTACATGGTTTGGGATAGTAATCCTAAAAGAACAGCAGCATTACTTATGTTCCACTGTTTTAAATAGTGACAGTGTCAGGATGGGTTTCTTTAAATGAATGAAGTTTATACAGGACATGCCATCTATAGTATGACTGAATAAACATTGATTCTAACCTTTATTCATGAAAGGCAGTAATCTCAGGCTAATGCCGCACTTAACTCTGTACTTTCAAAATGATTTGCCTGATCTGATAAATTATGCAGTCTTTTATTTTGACCTTGTAACCTTGTAGAGTTTACTCAAACTGACTCCACAGTATTTGCCACATTAGCAGTATAATGGCTGTAACCAGTTCTTGTACTACATTTCATTCCGCAGCAAAAAGTAAACACTGGGCCATGAAAATTTATTGATTCAATTACATGATATACACATAGTAGCATTTGAAAAGTGTTTTTGGGATTAAGTCATTACATATCTTCTGTTTGGTCAGAAGTCTGAAATATATAAACAAAGAAGCAAGCAAGTATTGAGAAATATAAATTCTTACTGTACGGTAGAGTGTGCTGTTAGACATCAATCTAAAAGTTGTTTAGGTCAAAGAACAAGCCAGACATTGAACCCTCATGCCTTTCTCCCTGACCAAGGTAACTTTTGCTCTCCATTGATCCTGCAAGTATGTTATAATTTACTATGTAAATGATTTTTGTGTTTGGAGTGTGTTATTTTTGCGTAAATCTAGGCCTTGCAGTTTTTCTGTTTGAGCAGAACTGAAGACAGTACAAGTTTTTCGTCCTTAAACAGTAGAAGCCAAGGCTTCAAAAATGAAAGAAAAAATACGTTAGAAGTGAATTGAAGGATACTGTCATTACATGACATCATTAATTTCTTTCATACTATGTGGACAATTTTGTTTCAGGTAACTATGCTTTTAAATCGAACGTGTGTTTTATCTTGCATTGGTGTATCTGATGCCTTTATCTGCCTAAACTGAGGACCAGGGATATTATGATATGATTAATAGCAAAATACAAAAAACAGTTATCTTCATCTCTTATTGTACTGAATTTGATTTTATAATATAGGCAAGGCAAATTCTGCACAACCTCTACTAAGTAAATTGCCTAATGTCGCAATAGTATTAAATACATGTATAAATAGGAGGTATTTAATATATTAGAAAATTATCTGAAAAGGGGGCCACTAAAGATTTAGGATGATAGTGAAAAGGCGAATATGAACAAATTGTTAAGAAAGAAACCCCATAGTTCAGAAGTAAGTGATTAATTTCCTTATTTCTGCTGCTTTTGTGCTCTATTTTTTTTGTTTGGTTTGGGGTTTTTTTAGCTCCATGTATTAGAAAATGATTAATATCACTATCTTTGAGGGGTTATTTGCATTTGTTCTAGCTAATGCAAACAGGACAGTTGCTGGGAATTGCACTTGAGAAATGGAAGGAAAATACCCAATTTATGTCAATGCTTTCTGCAGACACAGTTTTGGAGATACACTTACTGTCATGCATTCAGAACGTGGCTGGGAGCAGGAAGACCGAAACCAAAGTTGTTTTCTTCATAGTGGTTGAGTTAAAATGTATTTACAATACCTAATGTGGTCCTCACTGTTCAGTCTATAATTTGATCCTGCTGATTAGCTCATGTCTTACATTGGAGAGAGCTTTCTGGTTTACATGAAGAGTTCTTCCCTTGGGTTTGTTCTTTGGGTGCGGTTGGTCAATGTAAATGATGTTGCCAGTGATTCAGCTGCAGCTCCGGCAGAATGGCTCAAATTGCTTTATGGAGAAGCCACGATAGCCGTGACTGATTAGAACACTAATATTTCAGAGGTAATTAGGAAACTGGAGAGGGGAAAATGAGTGGTACGTGGAACTCCTGGTGTCTGATTAACACATATGTCGGCTTCAAATGACCTAGTAAAAGGCAAACAGAAGACTAGTCGATGATGACATAAATTACAGTATTTCCACACTACAGTACCTCTGTCAACTCCACAGTACAATTTGAGACTTCAGAAAGAAACAGCAAGATAAGTGGGTAGAGGAAATGTGTAAAAGCATTCCTTTCTTGGTGGGAAGGGACAAGATGGCCAGAAGGACTCTTGACCAAGAGGAGAATGGGGGACATGAAATGGGGTTGAAAATAACTGAGGGCTCTGGAAACAGAGCTGCAGCTGATGAAAAGAATGGCTTCAGAGAAAGGTGAGGTTAAGGATGCCTATATCCCATAAGTACTTACAGAACTGCCCTGAGGGGAGGGGATAAGGGAAAACTATCTATATTTGGGGTTATATAATATTTTAATACTAAAATTGTTCTAGTTTTGCAGGTATAAATCATGTATATTAGCCTGAAGATACAGGTGTAAGCTTCTGTGAGATAAGACTACAGAGTAATTTGGCATAAGTGTTTTGGGCTTTTTTAATTGTTTTTGCTGAACTGCATCCTGGTTGTGTATACCTGTTGGTGTTACTATTGGGAAGTCTGTTAGGACAGATTTCTTGGTCATTCTCATGTGGATTTCATAAGGCTGCTGACCTGTTACAGTGTGTGTGGGAGAAAGGCTGCAGCAGTTCAAATGTAATTCTGAAATTCTGAGTATCATAGAGATGTCTGCCCTGGCTTGACCCTTGGGAAGAAAATTGCTGTACAAATTTGTTTAAAAAAAGGCAGCAAACAAAAATCAAGATTGCTGCAGGCAACTGCTCCCTTAAACAGGTGGGAAGTGTTCTATAAAATCCATCCAACCAGATGCTTATCTTCTGTCATGAAGCTGATATTTTTTCTGTGATTTTTACAAAATCTAGACTGCCCGTCATTTTCTCTGCAATAGCTAATTTCCATTATTTTCTACCTTTTCTGTTTTCTGCCCTTGTTTCTTTTCTGTCTTTCCAGTGTGGGGAGGACAGGTAGACAGATGCACCTACTCCCCACCCCAGTTCCCTGTGTTAACAGAGTTGTTAAAGTTACCAAGTCAAGAGCTCAAAAGTTTAGTGAGGATCAGAATTTACATCACTTACTCAACTAGATTTTGGCCCTGCATGTATTATGAAGCAGTTCTTAATAGGGGAATTTCATACTGTAGCTCTCAGGGGACCATTGTAACGCTTAGTGGACAGAACAACAACTGCTGAGCAGCTATTCCAGTGTTGTATGCACTTGGATTTTAGTCAGTAGCCCAGCCTTGCTTGCTGAGGTAAAATTTTCTTCTTCACTTTATTTAAAGTTTTATTTTGTTTCTAGCCCTGTGGAGTAGATTTATATTCTGTACTAAATGTAGAAGCCCATGGGCTTTTCTAGAGTGCTTCTGTTATAGCATCTGACTTCACAAATCTTCAGAGCAATTTTTTACAGTGCCTCATAATTATTCCCATTTTACAGATGGCAGATGGGCACAGAAGAGATTAAAGCTGTAAGTGCCCTCTGCCAGGTTTTCAAATTATCTGGCCATAGTACACTGTTTTTAAAGAGTAAAGCCTCTATTGACTTCCAGTGTTGCCCTGGATACTTAGCAGTTCTTCGGTTTGGAGTTCAAGGTTTCACACTGGGTAGTGAGAAGATGAGAAATACAGTATCAGTGACCATCTATGAGAAGTCAAGTGAGATGCCCAGTGTCATTTGGGTTGTGTACTATCACTGTGGTCTTCTCTGAAGACTGCAGAGTCATCTTTTCCAGCCATCTTCTCCCTTATGTGCCTTGAGATGTCTGCAATAAAAAGGGATTGTCCACCCAAGCAGCAAGGGGAACAGTTCATTGCAGTGAGGGGCTGTGGAGGTTTAAGGACAGATGTTACAAGTGTACTTGTACTGGAGAAGTGGCACCAGAGTGTGAAATAAATCAGGGATGTAACTAAATCCTCTTGTTGTTATGTAAAACATGGTGTATGATCAGTATCTACAGCTGTGATGTGATCCAGTAGATCAGCAGAAGCTACTGAACCTGTCTGCCAGAAAAATATGACCCTATTAGGACTGGATGAAGGAATTAGTAGACAGAAGGTTTGAAAGTAAGAAAGATATTTAGAAGTAAGAACTGGTCAACTGTATGGCACCGTATACTTCCTCACAGAAGAATAATACACAGTCAATTTATCTGAATTTTTCACCTTACTGCTTGCTTATACCAAAGACTTGATGGTTTGGAGTAGGCATTTCTTTGGTGGCTATATGACATTTCAACATATATAAATACATACATACATTTGTACACACACACTCTAAATAAATGGTTATATATAATTCTTTATAAATATATTTATTTAGATATTTTGATAAGGGCCCTTAAATACTTGAGCTGTGCAAATCTCAAAATTTAAAACACATTTCATACTTCTTTTATCTCTCATTGGTGCCAAAAACAGAACTATGGAACAATGCAGTCTGAGCATTGCTTGGTTGGCTGGATCTTTCCTAGAGTTTGTCATTGATTCCATATGTGTATTTACTGTCTTAGCCTTCACAGTGAATGGTAGCTTTTATCTTTGAGAATTCTTTAAGCAATTTAACTTTGCTTAGCTTATTGTTCAGTAATAAGGAAATAACATAAGTGATTTAAAATACTGCTTAACCTAAAAAAACCCATAAATGGTTATTATCAGCATAGTTCAGTCTTGAGGTAAATTATCTTTCTATCAAGAAACAAAATACTAATTTTCTAGTAAAGAAAGGGGGGGATAAACTTTATTTTTGTTACTACTTATATGTTTAGAGCACATAAGTAACAGGTTAAGGGGGAGGAGTAGTCAAAAATATCACAAGTACTTCATATCATTTTCCTGCAACCTTAGCACTTCACCGTGAACATTATAAATGACTGATAATCCTTTAGGTACTGACTTGCTTTAGAATGATGTATGAAATAATATGTGTTTTGCATGTCCTGTTTGTAATGATAAAGGTCATATAGTATCATTTACATAATCTGTAGCCAGAAATGAACTCTAGCAATATCTTCTGTATAACATATACATTATCTGAGGTTTAAAACTCTCATTATTCATGAAAGTTAATTTTACAGTGGGTGTGAATGATCTATCTTATGGCTGCTTTTTTGATCATTCTATAAAATAATATGGAGCAAAGCCTGCACAAATAGCAGGAAAACCAGTAAAGAGTGATGCATTTGCTTGACTCTGTGTATACCCGATTGGATCTTGATTGATGGCAATCATTTGTCTTTGTCAAAAAAAGGAGAAAAATTCAGACATTGAAATAAGAGTGCTATCAAACTTTCTACAATGGCAGAAAGATTCTATTAATGTAGCCTGAGAGTATTAACTGTCTCTGCTAGAAAATGATAAAGAATGTTAATTTTTTTTCTTGAGCATATTTAAGTGTAAACTGCATTATTTTGTCTATGTGGGAAGACTAAAAGGGGCATGCTATAGATTTACGGCATTGCTGGAATTGGAATTAAAAAAAATGAGTAAATTGCAAAAAAAAAGAGCAAAAAGCTAAATACAAGAGCTTAATCCTTCTGATTATGATTTTGCAACAAAACAATAAAAGTTTAAGTACCATAGTGTCGTAAAATCCTTAATGCTGCATTCCAATTGATATTGAAGCTTTGAAGACTAACTTCAAAGGAGGGGTGAACAAGAGCAAAAAAATAGATATAAAATAAACAAAAAAAAAAGAAAGAAAAAAAGACAAGCTTGGTTTAAAAAGTCCTTTTGTATGTCAGATCTAGGAATATTGAGCCATTACTTGAATGGGCTTTAAGGCAACTTCCTTATTAGTGATACTTAGGAACACAAAGCATATGCTTGTGGGTAATAGTATATTTAAGGGGAAAAATTCTATTTCACAGTACAGTAATGCTAGCAATGCAAGAATACTGTTTCTTTTTAAATAAAGGAATATATATTTTTATATATAAAACAACAACAAAAACCCCACAAAAAACAAAATCACCAAAACCCCAAAGCATTAATCACTGAATTTATCGTGCTGCTTGTATCTGGATTTTATACATCTCTTATGGTCTCTGGTTCTAAATAGCAGCATTAAAGTTTGATTACTGAAACAATATTTTCTAAATGATGAACACAGCAAGTAGCCTTCATGAGTACTCTCTCTGCCCTAGTAAGGCAAATATTTTTTGTTCCTAAACTTTTAAAGAGTAAGAAAACTGTAGCATTCAACTTTGATGTTTACTGGTCCTTGATGCACCCTTAAAAATAAATATTTGAGAGATTGGCATTTTAAGGACAGCTGAAAGAATAGCCTTATCAAAACTGGGAACCAGAAACCGCTTCTAATACCTGTACTAATGTGCTTTCTGCCCCTCATTAAGTAATTCTAAAGTTTTTGGGTTTTAGTGTTGGTGGTTTGGGGTTTTTTTGGGGGGTTTTTTGGGTTTTTTTGGTGGGAGTGGGGTTTTTTGTGGGTTTTTTTGTTTGTTTTGGTTTTTTTTAATATATATATATATTGCAGCATAAGCACAGTGTTATCTGTCCTTGCTTAAAGAACCCTGTAAGCAACATCATTAAAAAATTCACGTTTGGATGGATTCATTTGGTAACTTTCATGAAGCTGTTGCTACTGCTTCTGAAGATGCTAAGGTGTGATATTAGGTGGTGTGGTGTATTTTTTTATTTTTTAATTTTTCTTGTTACTGGTAGGGTAGGTGAAACATGACTTGTATGACTGAGATCTTTGCTGTTTTAAGGAGCAGCTGCAAGATTGCTTCAAGACAGGGAAATTTTGGAAGTGGAAGCACTATGTGTTCAGTATACACATACACACACACTACTTCACCCCCTCTCTTCTGAAAAATAACAAATGAGCACCAGACTAATATTGTAGGACAGTATTGAGATTATGAGGTTGATTTTTCAGGGAGCAATGGAATCAGGATCACTTGTAATGTCCTTATAGAACAGATATATTCTATCTCTCTTCTCCACCACCACACACACCCCTCTCCACCTTCTTTCTGTTCTTGCCTGCCTGCATTTTCTGTCCCCATTAATTCTTCATCGGATTTCTTTTTTTAGCTTTTATTGTTTTTCCCAGGTTTCTGTCCTAGCCAGACCTGGTTTTGTGCCGCTGCTCTTCTACTCTGCCTCTTGTCCTGCTGATTCCCTACTCTGTCCTGTTTTCTCTGCTTGATCACCAGCAGAACACGTATGCATAATCCCTCCCCTCTCACATTTTTATCTTCCATGGCTTCCACATCCAGACGCTTTTTTTGTTGCTTTATAGGCTCTTTGTCTCTTCTGTATCTAAATAAAATAATTTCTTCCTTTATGCTGCTTGTGTTGTAGGCGTAGCGTGCACTGGTAAAAGGCAATGGTAACTTTGTTACAATGTCTCTCCATCTTTCTGGAGTGGCCATTTCAAAGAAAGTTTGGGTGGGGTTTTTTTGTTTTGTTTTTAGGAGATAAAATTCTGGATTAGAGGAATCGTTTTCTGGTCTGTGAGAATAATGCATGTTTGTCGTGGACAGGAACTCAGACTGTTCTCAATGGGTTTGCACATGAAGTCACAATCTGAGCGCATGAGTAGTGTGGTGGGAGCAGCCTGAGAGGCACAGCCTAGGGCAGGAGGGTCAGTGTCTTCAACGGTGTTTTACTTACTTGGCAAACACCTACTGCTTGTATACAGACTGAACTTCCAAAGCCTTTAGTGTGGCCATGTTTGGCAGCTTTGTACAGAGATAACCAAAGAAATACTTTGGGCAACAGCTTCTATGTGGGAAAATTGAAGTTCTCTTAACATAGCTAACTTTGACTTGTGAAATCTTATTACAAATTATTAAAATATAGTAAACAGAAATTAAAATAATACCTTAGAAGACTTTTGGGCAAGTAGAATTACCTACAGATCTATTTCTTATGAAAGATTCAAAAGGCATTGGATGCACATCATGGAAAAAATTCAGCCAAAGAACCTGTTACATTTGTCAATGTGTTAATTTCTCACCCCCAAATCCCATACAGTGTGCTGTAATCTCTGTGATGATTGTCAGTCTGTCTCTTCTCTCACTGCCCCCTTCCCTCATGGAAAAATTTTGGGGAAAACACCATCTTGCAGCGATTAGTATCAAAGATTGGTTACTTCTATCATATGGTATGGTAAGTAATCTGTAGCTATTGCTGTGATTTGCTGCTTGCTCGTATAACTTCACACATGTATTTAATTTCCAAAGTTTAGCAAAGTTATTCCCTATAAAGATGGTGAAAGTCTAGATGAAAGCCATCCCTTTTGTGAAAACCATATTCTCTATCCCTCTTAGTGACTAGTACAACGAAGTAAATTTTAATGGTGCATGATACTGAAAATGAATCCTGTGACCTTGAGAAGTTGTAGCAAAAGATCAGGTTTTATTTGAGTTCTGTTGTCATTGTTTTCATTACTGTATTTTTAATTTTTGGTTGGAAAATGTAGTACAAGTAGCTGTGTATATATTCAGTATTTGAAACAGTCCAAATTAAAATTCGTAAGTCAGTTAAAAAACAAAACGCCAAGCTGGTTTGCATGTAAATTAATATATTTTTTTTTTATCCTTTCCTAGGGCTCTGTTCATTTCGTTAATAACTGAATTCATCTTCCTCCCAAAATGAGAAAGAATGGTTTGTCTTCTGAAAACATTAATGCTTTTACAGCCGTGGAAAACCTTTCCCTTTATTTTAGGCTTGAAATCTCTTACAAAATATATGGGCTTTTTATTTTGAAAAGGAAAGTGAAAGCATTCAATTTTCATGGTGAAATGAAACGTTTTTTTCTCAGTGTTGAGTGTCAGTCTGAATTGACTCTTCTGTCAGCAGAGAAGCTAATTGCAAAAAAATACGCTTCTCAATTCTCTTAGCATGATTTTTTTTAAAGAGTTTTTTGTGATGGATTTCACAAACTTTGTAAACAAGGTTTCTTGGAGGAGTTTTATTATATACTGTGTCAAAATGTTTGGGTTCTTTAATACTTTTATCATAGGCTACTGAAAAAAAGAAGTTAGCAGGGATAATACATGGTTATTTCTAAAGCTGAATAATGGGGAAAGGTGTGGCTTTACAGATAATTACGCATACAGTTTATATATGTGGGAGGAAGATTATGTTCAACAAAGAAAATGTGCCTTGTGATGCAGTGTACCTGAATTACACTTATAAGCATCTGAACAATAATTTAACAGTGATACATCCTAAGTAATCTTCTCTGAAGAATTTACATAAAACAAGAATTAACATCTCCAGCAAAAAATGCAAAGAATTGTGTGCTTGTTACAAAGAAACGATCCATTTGCATTCCAGATTTTAAATATGCAATTTATAGTTTTGTTAGGAGTTTCTTTAGTTCCTAAATGATTTTCTTCTTCAGTGTCCCTACTATTGTTTTTCACGAACATCAACAGCATCACATGCTATGCAGATACTTGATTTATACGCACACAGATGGAACACTGTAGTCCAGAAACTAAGGTTTGCCTGTGCCAGTTAAAGCTCTTTGCCTTGATGCCTAAGTCACACATTAGAACGGAAATTCCCAGAAATTAACAGAGTTCCAGCTTGTTGTTTTTCACTGTAGTGATTCTTCCCAAGCTCTGAACTTGGGGGTTGAGGCCACTAATACTTGGGTTTGTTTGAAGTCGGTTTCTCCACCATGGATGAGTTCTTGGAAGAGGAACACATTAGGAGGAAGAAGGGGAGTATAAATAGACAAACCACATCAGACTCAGGAAATCCCCTGAGCTGAAAATAGTTGGAAACTGGCAGTGTACTGGGGGAGAAGTTGTGGATGATGCGATTGATCTTACTCTTCCTTAAGCCACCACTGACGTTTTTGGATGCAGAATTTGGGGTTAGACTTTTGGTGAGAGAAGGTACAGCTGCTCCTGTGACCTTTCTGCCCAGCGGGTGCATGCCTGCCCCTCCTCTGCAGGGGACACGTTGTCCCTCGGGCAGCTAGTGGTGCCACTGGAGTGATGTGTCTTGGGTGCAGTGCCATGTGAGTTACCCCAGACTGCTCAGCTCTCCTTGGTGGTGAGTGTGTGTCTTAGTGGTGCTGAGTGGCTGTGGAACAGAGATTCTTCATTGCATATGGCTTACTGTTTCCAGTTGTGAGTGACAGGGTTGTGTCCGTTTCATTCTCTTCTGTGATGCGATGGCTGTGTTCAGAACAACTACATAATATTGAGAGTTGTTGCACTGTTGGGGAAGGATCTATAGAGCTATGTTGGTTTTCCTGCTGGGTGTGTTTTTCACATTTGACTTGAAACTCAGAACTGTTGTTGCTGAGATGGCAGGTGAATTTGTCTTAAAAGCAAATAAAAGAGTAGCTGGCTGAAGAGGGAAAAGCTGGAAACCTTGTAAAGAGAGGTAATAACCGCTCTGAAGAAAAAACTTCATTGTCTTTTAGCATGTGTCTCTATGGATGCTAAAAAAGAGGGGAAAGAAGTTGGGGGGGGGGGGCGGGGGGGAGGTTATGCTCATTCTTAAATCACTGAGATGAAGCAGGAAACATTTCCTAGTTTGTTGCTTCCTAAGCTTTCATTTCACAGTCTTTGTTATCGCTCCTGTTCTACAGTGTGGGATTTAAATGCTAACACCGTTAATGTCTTGAGCGTAAAATAAGGATATGTGGAGGAAAGAATATGGCAATGTCTCTTGTATTGCTCAGTCCAAATGTTAATTACCAAGTTATCTGTTGCTAGATTTCTCCCTTAAAATAGCTGTAGAAAAGAAGTTTACATCTTGTCAATTAGCTGCTTATGTGTTACCGTACAAGCTTTTCTCCTAGGCTAAGCCCTTGAATTAATATATTAAAGGAACCTTGGGTGGTTTACTGCTCTGATGTTGCTTATGCTTTAAAAGTAGTCCTTTGGTAACTTTTTGTGACACTAGTAAGGATGGCTTCCACACTTCTCTATGTTAACATAGCCAGAGAATAATGTGATTTTGTGGGGGCCAGTAACTATCTTCAGAACCTTTATGACCCTTGGAGCATCAGTGGATCTCAGGATGTAGTTCAGTAGCTTCAGCTAGCATTGGTAGAATGGGTGATTAAAGCTGCAGTTATTTAGGCAAGCTCAAATTAGCACTGAGTAATCAGACATGAACTAGTACTGTATTTATCTGAATGTGGAATGACAATGATGGGTCTGCACAGAAAAAAACCAACTATAAAGCCCCTCCCTAGCTCTTGGTGTTGATCCCAAACATGGACTTTCACCTTTCCAAGTGGAGACACCAACTTTTTATTAGCTTATTCTCCAGCATCAGCTCCTCATCTTGGGACCATATTTTCTACCTCTCTAGACCTTAATGTCTATGCCTTAATGCTGCTTCATCATCCTCAGTAGTGCGGTGTACCTGCTGTTTCCCACCATGTTCTTGCAGACCGTGTAGCAGGGAGGTGTGGAGCAGTGTTCTTTGTGCCATTGGCAGGGTCGTGGTGTGAGCTGACAGCTACCACCTTGCAAAGAGCAGTTCACAGGCAGCACCTTCACTTGCAGGCTGTGTCAGGTAACAGTTTGTTTTGAACGTGCCTCTGTGCCGTGCCTATTAATTACCAGCCTTTTGTCTCCTGCTTCATTGGCCACATATAATAGAAGATAGGGTATGTTTCCAGGCTACTTTTTTCTTCATTTAAAGCTGGAGTAGATACAGTGTGCTCTGTGTGGTCCAGGAAAGAGTGCTTTGTCATGATTCGGTGCTGTGTTTTTATTTCTAGAGACCTTTTGCTGGTCTTTCAAAGGAGAAATATATTTAATAAGTTAAACCTTTTCAAAAGTTTTTAAGTCCTGTTGTTGCTTCCTGACTGTGCTGTGCTAGTATGGTAACAGTTAGGAGTCTTGCCTCATGTGCTTCTTAGTGGTCTCGCTGCCTTGTACTTATTGTTTCCTGTCTCAGAGCGTGATACGATGTTTGCAGTTACTTGAACTCTTTCTTACATATGTTCCTGCAATCATCACACAATGAAGTAATTTCCCAGATTTTTTGCCCTTCTCAGATTTTTAAATCCTGAATTAAATCTCTGACACAAGTGTTAGCCTTTAAATCATACATGGTTTTATTTGGTTTTGGTTGGGTTGTTTGTTGTTTTGGTTTTTCTTTAATGTAAATTTTTATTTTAGTTATATCAGAGAGTAAGAGAGATGCAGGTAATGTTGAAGTTGGGTGTCTCTAAGACTTCAGTATCCTAACTTGCAATCCCAATTGATAATACTGTTTCTGTGGTATTGTTTAATAGTAGCCAAACCTTCTGTGGACCTGATGGTTACCTGTTACTCCTAATGTAATTTAAAGCAGAGGGACAAGTATGTTCAAATTAATTTGTGATTAAGCAAGGGTTTGAAGGGGGAATTTTCTTATCTCCCTAGATGCACTCAAATTATGTCTACAATAAAATAATTTATGTATGTTTGATATGTAGGCATTTAGAGACCTCAGAGAGGACTTTCTTCCCTTTACTATTCTAGGTTTTAAAAAAGTAAATTAAAACCATGTGTAAGCAGGCCAGAGCTGTTCCACCTCTCATAATTTGGAGGGCAGTCTCCTTGCTATCAAAGGAACTAGCAGGTTGGTCTCTCTTGAATGGAAAACTTGTTTTGGCAAGGCTGGTTTGAAGGCAAGTGATCTTTAACAGACCTTGCACCACCACCTTACAGAGGTGCATTCTGGATTGGAAAACGCTAAATGTTGTACCTAACAGTCACCTTTCCTATTCCTCTCTTTGGTATTTGTTGAATTGCTGAATTAATATAGTTACTAGATGCTAATTTTAGCTGCTTCTTTTTTTGGGAAAATTTTGAACAATTAGTTTAGACCATTCTGGCAGAGGATTCTGAAAATGTATATTCAAAAGAAAAAAAACACAACTTCCTTCAGAAGAACATACAGGAGCAAAATATTGGCTGAACTGGGGGGAGAGTGCACTATTACATTTTTATGGAAGAAGGAAAGTATACAGCTGTTAAGAGAGCTATAAAAAAAGATACAGGTTAGCCACAGCTCTTAAAGTGTAGATATGTGGGAATGTGATTTCGTCCTGTTTCTTCTAGAAGAGATGATAGCGAAGCTGAAATGTTTGGTGCGGGTCAAGTCTAAGATATTTTTGAAAAATCTTTACTGTAATTCCTGTATTTAATATTTTTGGTATCAGAACAATATAGAGATGAAACAACAGATCTGAGGAGATTTTACTGTTTTGGTCAGAAATTGATCTATACGCCCAGGAATGCTGAAGGATTATGATCTCAAATTCCAAGCTAATGGAAAGAATGAATGAGTTGTAATGTTTCACTGTACTTTTTTCCTCATGGAACATCTGCTGATGCTGTAATTAGTGAGGAAAGATATAGATCCTTTCTATACCCATGCTTAAGGTGAAAGCATCAGAACCAGTAGGAATGGCCAGGGAGACAGAGACTGAGCTGGCTTTTCTATCATATGTCCTCCAACCTATATTCTTACATCCCATTGTTCATTTTGGAAAGGAAGGTATGACTGCTGCACACTAGGTTTCCACATTATCAGATAAACAGCACAAAAACTCAGGTGAGATGCAGTGTACCTGTTCTTTGTATATTGTGTTAATTGTTGTTATTTTTAATAGCATCAACATGAATAGCAGGTTATGGGATCTGTATGAACTGTAGTTATTTTGAAAAACCAATTAGAAGTTGTTGACGCCAATCAGGTGTAGGATGTGCGAGATCAAGAAAGATTTATGAGCAGCTAAGCCAAAGCATCTCGTTGCAAAGTTGCTGTATGTTCATTCTTCCATGTATGAACTAATTTGGCTCAAAACCAGAAGAGAGTTTTCATGTTAACTTCTGTTAGTGAAGTGGAGTAGTTTTCATTTCTGTTAATTTATAATTAGCCTTAATGGAAATGCAACAAGAATTGACCTGTGTCTTAAGGTGACATCCTTTAAGTGCAGCTTTATTTTGGACTGATCAAAATAAGATCAGTTTAAGATAAGACAGTGGTTGCAGAATACATGATTAGTACTGTACCGTGTACTAAAGTGAGCCCTCTTTGAAGTATCAGCGTGCACTGGAATGCCAGCACTTCAAAGAATGCTGCCTCCAAAAAAGCTGGGGCTGTGGTTAGTCTCCAAAGGGTTAATAAAGATCAAAGAAGAGCACACGTAAACTCATACACAGAGAACTGTTTTTAAACTGGAGGTTAATAACACCATCATCTAGGACAGCAGCACCTTGAAGGTGGGCTTGTCTTTACACTGACGTGGTGCTTTATAGTGCGTAGAGGGTGACCAAAATGTTTATAGTCAATATTTTTCTGGATTGCTTTTTAAACAAAGAATTCAAAGCTTGTCAATGCAGAAAAGAGACTCTGTGATATCTGAAAATGGCATTGTTTCTCTCTTTTTGTTTTGCATGCTAGTTAGATAGGAATGGGTTTTTGGTATGATGCAAAACACAGGGATCGAGAGGCCTGGGTGGGGAACTGTAGCTGTAGTGTCGAATGGGTAGGTGAGACAAAGACGTATTATCCTAACTTTTTACTGTATAAAATCATACTAACAGCATTTCTACCAGTTTTTAAAATGCAAATTTAGGAATTACAGATCTGTGCTGTTTGTACTGTCTTGTTTATATGGGAAAACAGCATGAAATATCTGTTAGGCCACGCTTCCCTTAGTGATGGTCCCATTTTTTTCCTCTATGCTGTACTTTAAACTGTACAAAGAACCCCTCTGACCATGCAGAGGTCCTCAGAGTGACAGTTCGATGTTAAGTCCATGTAGACGTTGTGCCTGTACTTCATACCCTGCTTTTCACTTCTATTTCTTCTGAAAGATGTAAAGAAGAATAGCATTACTTTCTCTTTTGGAAACACCCAACACCCGCCCCCCCCCCCCCCTGCTTTTGATAAAATGGAAGCATACATAAAAGCAGAAGTCTGTTTAGGAAAAAATCCTTTCTAGACAAAGCCAAATGTTTTCTTGGAGAAGGGTTAGAAGCAGCAAATAGGCTGTGCTAATTTAATGGATTACATTAATTTTCTGCATAATTGATACTATGCCAAAGAAGTTGTACTCTGTGGCCTTGGGCCTTTGTTGTGACCAGTTCCTGTTACTACAGCAATTACTGTGCGTTATGTTTTTTCTGAAAGGTTCCCAATTATTTCCATTTATGGAAGTCTGTGCTCTGAAACTATGGAATATGAGTGTCTATGTGTGGGGAAAATGAAGATAATATGAGGAGGCATGGACTCGCTAATATTAGAGTATGACTACACAATAGATCTTTTTTGATATCAAAGATGTTCTTCCTCATCCTTTCCTTCCTTCCCCTCACCTGCATGTTCCTTTCCCACATTTTTAGTTATGTAGCTGCTGGTGAGACGGCCATGTAAACAGGTTACTAACCTAAAACAGAATAAAATCATGGAACCCTAATAAGCCCAGATTGTTACCATGACTGGGTTTAGTGTGGCTGTGCGAATGCTTATGTGAATGCAACTGAGAGAGGGAGGGTGAGTAGATCTTTAATTGGTTTTGTCATTGAAGAACATACAGGTGTAATGTAGGTAGCATTTCCAGCGATCTCAATGCACTTAGCAGGAGTTAATTAATCTTTAATGTTCTGAAGTAGATACCTTTATTGGTGAAGTGCTGTGAAATACACACTTTGAGATAGAGTGTAGATGGCCAAATAATATTTTAGCAATAACTTTGACTTAACGCTAATCAGACCTTTTCCTGTGTGCTTTGGTAGTGCTGGGGCAAAGTTGGGAATCAGGTCAGGAACCTGATTTACTCAAACCCAGTCATTCTTCCTACTGAATCAGTCTCCAATTCAGTTTTATCACATGGCGATACAGTTGTGCATGTGATCTCTGCATGAAATGCTGAACTTGGTACTGCTGCTGAGAACTTGCTTGTCAAGTTACATCTTCAGTGTTTGCTTTACCATCATTAAGATCAATTTTTATTTTCCAAAATATTTTAGATATTTTTGATCATGTTACAAATCAATAATACAACTGGATGTGCACAAAACATTTTTTAGTTTAGTACTTATAGACATGTAGCTAATTGTATTAATATGCTCTGGTAGCTTGGCTTTTTAGATCACCATTTGTGAAAACTCATTACAAGAATATTGAAGGGTTTCAGAAAATGTTTTACTTTCTGAAATTGCATTTTATCAAATCAGCTAGTGGACATACCTTGAGTTTTATTATTACATGCAAAATACGAGAGATTTTAGTGACTCTTCTGGACATCCAGCTGCATGAAAATGCAATGGATTTCAGTTTGCAAGATAAAGCAGACTTTTACATCACATGATGCCCGGCAGTCTGCTAACCGTACTCCATCAAGATTTCTGAAGTGCTTTCTAGAACTTAAGCATTTTTATCTTTGGATTGACAATCTAATGCAAATGCTTATTGGCTCTTCTTTTTGGAGAAAAATATTTGTGTATCTTGCAGCAGATGTCTAGCTTGAGTTCTTGAAATATTTTACATGGAAGCAAAAGTTTCCTAGATGTAAAGCAAAAAATGTTCCTGAACAGCATTAAAATAACCCAGCACATTTTTTCTTTAAAATTGGTCATCGCTTTTTGTGTTCTATGATTGCTCTTTTGTGTAATTTAGAAATTAAGTAGCACCTGATACTGTACATTTGATGAGCCAATTGCAACCAAAGTGCTGAGTGAATTAAAACCAAAAGTTGTGGTAGGCTTGCAGTCAATGATGGAGGGACTGCAGAGCTGCCTTCTTCCAGGTTTCATTTCAAATCTATATTGTTGTTACTGATGAATAAGGGGTGTTGCTGCTCTGTGTTTGCTTGTCTATGAAACTAATTTAACCTGTCTCTGTTTTCGAGCATTTACACCTTCGAAATTGCCATCACTGATTGATTGCCTTGCCGATGGTCTTAGTGGAGAGACCAAGGACTGATTAGGTTTGGAGATTGACTTACCTACTTACCCGCTTAACTCTACAATTAGAATTTCAGCGGCGAGTATGTCACCTGGAAATTTATCTTGGTATCTTCACATAGATTTTAGGGAATATGAATGAGGTATTATGCTTAAGTCATGATCACCACTTGTGTTCTCATTCAGTGGTCTGGGAACAGCCTGTGCTTCCAGATGTGTCAGTGCAAGTAGTAGAAGTACAAAATTCACATTGACTGATGTTTCATGTCTGTGTTTACTGTGCATAATTGCCATACAGCAGAGCAAGAATTGGTTTTCTTGATATAGTAGACTGTGCAAAGACTATAACAGCAGACTCTCCTGGTCTGAATCTTTTTTCAGACTCAGGAAGTCAAGGTTTTCTTGCCTTTAAGGCTAAATAGCCTTCTAGTTAGAAGAGGTCATTTACAGCTGTAGTCATCCTCGGTCTCTGCAGATGATTTCTATAATGCTGTGCTGTTTTTGCCTTTCTTTCCTTTTCTTTGTTTCTCTTTTCTGTGCTGTGTTTGTTTATTTAGTACTTTGCTAATCTAAGGATCTGATTGGGTGCTTCTGTAGGGTGCTAAAATCCCTTCTCAATGAACTCGTGGCCCAGATACAGCCCTAGGACCTCTCAAACTGTTGCTTTTGTAGGACTATATTTTCTTTTCTGTTCCCTACCTTGCACAGTCCCTTTTCTATCCACGCTGTGTGCTGACTGCTGCTTTTCTGTGGTCACAGAGGTAGCAGAATATCTTGAAATACACAATGGGTAAAGCATTACAAGAAGTAATTCTTTGGCAATTGCATGATCCTTTCGTCATTCTGTGATTGTACTGCTTAGATTTAATTTATCTCCTGTGGGGTATGAGGACCAGTAAGTAATTCTCACACCTAAAATTCCTTTGTTATAACACCACAATAAAAGTAGTCCACCAGTTGGTATGTTTTGTTTCCAATTCTGTTAATCTTTGAAACCTGTAGGAAAAATAGGTTTCTTGCGCACACATCTTCATTCTAAGAACATTTAAACTTTCTCCATTGACCACAGTGACTTTTTCTTTTGCACGTCATGCTCAAAGTCCTGAGAATACAGGTTACATTGGTCATTCTGTATTTCGTCTCATCGCTGTACAATTGTAACAATCTAATTAGTTACATGGGAGTTAAGAGGAAGCTTATATCTCAATTCTGAGTACATAGCCTGGTAATTTGGGGAACTATTTGAAAAATACAGCAATATAATGGTTATATTATTTGAATAAAACATTTACTATAAAAACTTTGTTTCTATTCAGTCAATGTTGTTACTAAGGAGCCATGAATGACTGTGTATCATGTTAGAGGGTGCCCTGACAAACCCATGCAAATCATATGATTTATAATTCATAAATCCCCAATCCCCTGAGAATGTTGCTCTTGCACTTACACTAATTGAGTACTTATGTTCATTGATCCAGTCCATATAGCACCTTTAGTCCATATGGCAGCCTTTATCACAGGGCCTGAAGCTGCTGCTGTCAAATGGCCCCTGTAGTCGATGGCACTATGCTGTTCACAAAACCTGCTTACTTGGCCCTTTGCTTTCTAATCCTTCAGTCTGTCAGCAGTCAGTTCTGCCCAAATCGGAGCAATATTTCTGTCTGTCTCCCCCTGGCTGTAGTGGTGCAAAGTCTGCATGGCACAGCGTTGTGGTTAATTGATCTTACCAGTAAGCTAGTTGTTCCAGAGTAGCTACGTGGTATACTGGCTTCTGTTGGTACTAATACACATTTGTCCCAGTAACTGCTCTCAAAAAGTACTCACTTGTAAAAATTAGACAACACAGGCATTTCTTTTTGGCTATGCAGTTTTTTGTTGGGTATATTTCTATTTGTGGAGAGTGGATGTTTGGGGTTTTTTTGGTTTTGTTTTTAACCTCATAGTACAGTCATTGCCCCAAATACACAGTCTAATCATTAATACGTTGTATGTGAGTAATCAGCGGACCAGCGAAGGAGATGGAATCCTGTGCAGATTTCCCGTGTGGAACTGAAAAGTGGGAGACTAAAGATATATTATGTTTCAGGATAATACTTGGTGCCTGATCATTGATACTTATTTTTCTAATAATTTTAACATAGTTTTGTAAGGTAGTATAATTGTAATTGCTATCCAGAAGAATGGCATCACTTAATTCTATCAAAACTGTAGAAAGATAGATGAATGACAAATTAATAATTTACCATCTTTGCATAATACTGTAGCACAGAATACCAGAAGGATTGATGGCAGAAAAGGTTAACAAATTTTAGCAGCTTCCATTAGCTTTTCATTGTCATATGTTTGTGGTACCGAATGAAATAAGCTTTGTAGGAGATCTCAGTCTAGGGAACTAATTACTTGTGCCGATTGCCATACTGATGAATAGACCCTCATTGTATCATTCCCCTGAAGACGAGGAGCAGCCTGTGATTCACGACTGCATCCTGGCTGATATTTGATAATAATTTTAACAGATAAATGTAGGAAGGCAGAATGATGAAGTGCCTATCCATGCTCTATGACTATCAAAGGCATGCACATAGCCAGCTGTGTTCTGCCTTTTTGCTATAATCACTAATGGAGAATTCTAAGTTATTAATCGACCTTTGAATAAACCTGTATTTTCCTGTGTCTTATAATTTTTCTTTGGTTAATCATTCCAAAATTGTTGGATTTTATAATCAAAGCATTCAAATTTTAGCATGATCGTAACACAGACAACTGGGAAAATAAGATGCTGGGGCATTTGATTCCAGTACTTCAGTATTTTTCTGAAAGTAAGAAATTGGGAAGATGAAGAATAGCACTGCCTTTTCTTTGGTGGTAGAAAAAGGCATAGAATTTTAATGAAGGTAGTAGATGCAAAGGCAGTCTTCATTTTTATAAAATTATTTTCAGTCACAATATTTGATGCCTACAAATTCTGTTTAAAAGTAGGATTATGTGAATTATTCTGCCTTTTGGTACCATGTTAGTTTGAAACCTCGATTTACCTTAAATAAAATTAATTTCTACCTTTACACCTCAAAACTAAGAATGTGGATACCAAGTATTTTTCACATTGTAATCTATAGATTAGTTGTGGCTGTGCATTTGTCAGTGTGGAGAGTTATACTTTGTATTAGCTCCTGGTCCAGAAATAGAATTTATATGCATTTTCATCTATTGTTTTAATACTAGCTATGTTAACAAGTAAAATCAGTGGGTTTTAATTTGGGCATACAGGTTTTCAGGCTATCATGGCTATTTTATGCTTAAGGCATTTTCTGTTTATTTGCTATACCTGAAATT
Organism: Falco biarmicus; assembly: GCF_023638135.1. Taxonomy (NCBI): domain Eukaryota; kingdom Metazoa; phylum Chordata; class Aves; order Falconiformes; family Falconidae; genus Falco; species Falco biarmicus. The sequence continues at coordinate 111,067,142 of NC_079288.1, forward strand.
GGCGGGGTTTTATACATTCTCCAGGCTAAAATACTGCTTTTACAGTGGCATTCATTCATGATGCTCTAACAAGATAGTAACTGGCACTTATATATGACCGTATTAAAAAGATCTACCTATATTTGGAGTGTACAGTGGAAAATAATGAATTTGATATAACCTTTTCTAGATGTGATTTTTTAAAAGTATACTTTCAATATAGCAATTATTACACATCATAACGTGTAGGTTTTAATTAAATGTAAAAACACAACTACATAAACCAGAAATCCAATCTGATTTGCTTGAAAATAGATTGCTGTTTCACTCTCCTGGAATGGTTTATTTAAAAACAGTAAATGGAAAAGAAATGCATTTTCTTGTGTTGTTCTAAGCCTCAGGGGCTAAATGTAATGAATATTTTAAGAGATTATTTTAATTAAATTCCTGCACATCTAAACAGAGTAATATTTTATTATCACATACATAACCATGTAACTGAGGTATTCATTAAAGTTAACACTTTCTGGACCAAGAATTCATGGCATGATTTACTGACCTTGTGCAAAAAGGCACAAATTAGGAAGAAAAATGAAGGGGGACAGACTTTGATTAATATAGGTAATGCTATACCATATTTATAATAGCCTTTTCCCTATTCTGGTTTATAAATGCAGTCACTGAGAAAGGTGCCCTGCTGAGGCTGAAATGAGGCTGAAATCGGAGCACATGCCACTAGAGTGTGGGGAAACTGATCACACTGTCAGCAATTCATTTCAAAATGATGTATTTAGTGCTCATTTCACCTTCCAAGAAAAAAGGGAAAGGAGTTCCTTAGACTGGAAGGTGATATTGTTATTTTCAAGGACATACCTAAGTAAAAGATTGCAGAAAGGGGGGAGGTTAAAAAAAAAAAAGGCAAAAGCAGCGCAAACAAGGAGAGCTTTATGCAGAAATTCAGCGCTACCATGCTGTTTGATAATTGCTAACATATGTGGCTCCTCTGTTTCATTGTAGTCGTCCTCGTGAGTTCTGGCGCCTTGACTACTGGGAAGATGACTTGCGGCGCCGGCGACGATTTGTGCGTAACCCCCTTGGATCGACACATCCTGAAGCGACACTAAAAGCAGCCGGAGAACATGGTCAGTGTAAAATCTCCTTCTTGCCAATAGCAGCAGGTTACAGTACGTAGCAGTAAAGACTAGACCTTCATTCCGATAAGATGCTAGAAAATTGTCCCAAATACTAAAGGCTTTTGTTGTTGCATTTCAGACATGTTCAATACAAAGGTAAAGTGACCATTACTGCATATAAGCAGTGCTGTTATTTGTTAAGCCTCTTCATTACCTCTTCGTTGAGCTGGCACATTGTGTGTACTTGGCGTACAATGATTACAAATTTAGTTCTCACTAAGCAGCAGAAAAGTGGATGCAATTTTGCCATTAATTCCTGGGCATACTTCCTTGTGGTAAACTACCAATTTCTGCTTCAGTAACATCAGAAGAACTTTCCTGTTCAGAAATCGACAGCAGTTATTTGTTAGCCTTGGCACATATCTGCCTAACGTTACAGATAGTTTAAAAGAAAAATAACACTTCTAAAGCTAAACTCTATTCTGACCTTTGCTTGTGTTTAAGTCTTCAAGTTTTTCTGCAAGAATTTGATATAGAAGAAATAGTAACAAATGCTGAAACATAAAGTATTGTTCAAGCAGGAAAGGGTAATGATCCTTTCTACCCGGTGATTTTAAAAAAAGGCGATGAATTTGTAAAATATTTTTTCCTCATTTTATTATCAGGAATCACTCAGTTACATGCTGCTGTGTCTGTTCTAGGGGAATGTATCTACAAAAATAATGCAATAATCAGCTTGAGAATTCTACAATAAACCCAAAAGATAAGCAAACAAGCAAAAAACCCACCCAAAGCTAGTGAACTTTGGGGTTTAGTCTACTATTTTATGTCTTCATGATCTAATGAAGATACATCGATAAGGTAGAAAAATCTTTTTTATATTTAAGAATTATTTGCTTATAATACTCAGCTTTAAAGCTGAGTACCCTTCACCTTGAAGGTACATGTCATGGAATAGAATAATTTCAATTTAGGTCGTTTTTTTTTTTTTTTCTTTTTCCATCTGTGACTTACTGCGTACATATATGCATACATACACACACATATTACATCTAGAGGCTTAAACTTTATGCTAATTTAAAATTAGTAAGTGTGTTATATGAATATAGAAGAACATCACTGTCGTAAAGTTAGTTTCTGTCAGGCATCTTAACCTCTTGCACTCAGCTTTAAAGACCCATTTCTGGAAGAAAATGTCTACAATATGTCAGCTGATATAATGCCAAATGTGACATCAGTCCTCTAAAATAAATGACCGTACAGAGAATAGTCAATAAAGTGATCTGAAAGCAATGTTCACAGAGCCCTACATCTTTGACTATAGAAAGAGGAACAAGATGTAGAATTAATTAACCCATTTTTTGCTTTGGGGCTTGTTGTTCTTAATACTGTGTGTTGTTTCTATGCCATGGACTTTAAGGGCACAAGGCTTCTTTCTGTTTAATACTCCATGGATAAACAACAACGGCCCCCCTTTAATATTACGTGTGTTTTAAATAATGTCACAATTTTAAGTATTCTACTCTTATTTTTGTATTTAATTTTGATATTGTTAATCAAAATACTGAAAAATACCTTTACTGCAAAATCTTTAGAACTCCTATCTCTATTTGTGTAACTAATTCTTCTATAAGCAAACATGCACTAATGCAATTATTCATCTTTCATAGTAATGTGACATTTTCACTTAGCCAGGCTACATTTCAAGGGCTATGGCTCATACTCAGTTTGTAATTGACAGGAGTACAATTTTTGTCAATACAAAAGGAGAGTGAATACCAGCAGCCCTATTTCATAGGTAGCTAACAGGCATAGCTAGTAGCTAACCCTGGTAATTCAAATAGAGTAAATTGTTTTCTGTCCGCCTTTCTGTTTAGAATGTCACATCCTTAATAGGTTTCTGTTATATTTAATTTCTTTATATTGTTTTATTCTGAATTTAATTGCATGCTGCCTTTGTGTATCAGTTGCCATTCTTTTTCTTTATCTAGCCAGTGAATATTCTAGTTTACTGTAAGTCATTGTTTAATATGATTTCTGAAAATACAGATAATTACTATCTGCCTAACTGATGTAATTTAGATAGTAACTATATTACTATCTGAGTGTGCGTATATATGCAACTGTCTTGTTCCAAGACCTTCCACTGGCAAGGTGTAAACTAGATGACCAAAGTACAAATTCAAGTTCAGTTGGGGAAATTATATGTAATGTGTAGGAATACAAAGGTGGTTAGAGTAGTGTTGTAGTTCTCTTTTGAGATTGGGTTTTTCAGTGTGGTGTTTTAGTTTAGGGTTTTTTTGTTGTTGTTGTTTGGTTTCAAGGGGTTTTTTAGGTCTCAGAAGGTGCAGTTATCAGAAGGGTCAACTGGAGTGGTCACTTGATCTATTTCTTTCTGAATTATGTTTATAAACTTTTAATATTAGTCCGTTTCAGGTCAGAAAATCCAATTATTTTCAGATTTTTTTGGAGTCAGACTTTCAGGCCTTGTTTTCATGGTGCAGATATCCTTAGAATTTGCAGAATATTTGCCCTGGTATTTTATGATCTCATCAATAATTTATCATTAGTTATTCTATTTCAATTAATTTGACATGTCGTTGAAGCAAAATAATTTAAAAATAATGAATAAAAAGATATGTGCTGCCTATTCAAGCTTTTCTCAAAACAAAACAAACCAAACCCTGAAACTGGGCATGAGAGGTTTTGCCAAAAGGGAAGAATGGGGAAAATAATGCATAAATAACTAGTGCAGTAGCCATGCTTGAAAGCACAGATTTTAACACACTTTTCATTAGTAGACAAACATTATCAGCTGCTTGGTGTCTTTCAAATAAAACCTCAAATATTCTCCTCACCCCAGAGAGCTCACAGTCCAGGAAATATCACAGTTTGCAACTATGAAAATTATTCAGAAGCAACTGGAAGCCTAGATATTGTTCAGTAAAACCTAGAGAGAACAACAACAGCTATCAGCTCTGTTGCAGCCTAGTTATGTGTCTTAGTAACCAGAACCAATCTTTTCCAGGGATTGATTTGATTTGAAGGAGAACCTCTGGTGCAGAGGTGGCAGAATAAATACCTGAAGACTAATGTTCTCTGTTCAGACAATCAATACCAGCCCCATGACTATACTTCTGGCTACCTTCTAGTTAAAAACAAATTTTTTAATTCTGACAATTTAATTGCCATTCCCAAGTTCACATTATCTTGCTTGGGAAAAAAAGGCTTTAGGTAATTTTTCAAAAGGGGAGAGGGGAAATCCTTCCAAAATAGCTATTTATAAAAGTCAGTCTACTAGTGTATTGTGGGGGAAGGAAAGAGAGGTGAAGGTGGTGTGGTAGCAGTCTGGGAAGGAAACAGTTAACTCCTCTCTGATCTACCTTTCATTCATTGATTAGAATTGAAAGCAAAATACCTGTATAGGTGTGAAAGTGCAAAAAATGAGTACTTAAATCCTGTTGGTGGTTTTAGATGGATCCCCAAATAGAATGTTTTGTGAGAGAATCTTTAGCTGCTAGAAGATACCTTATCAAGCTTTTTAACAAGTGATTTGTTGGTTTTTATTGACATTTGTTAAAAACTAGGGGAGAGGGGGATTAAAAGCCTGTAGTGTTTCCAGGTGGAGTGCAGAGCTTTGTGACTGCAAAGGACTAGCAGCTGATCACCTACAGTATTGCAATCAACTGGTCAGTTCTCTTTGCCTCAACCCAAGGGATGCAAAAGTAGTGGGTGTTAAAAATAATGTTTGAAAAATCTGATGTGAAAGTGGTCATTTTATCCCTTATCTTCTTCAACAAATAGGAAGACTAAGAGGGAGGCTTCTGGGAGCCCTTTTTTAAAAAGTAGATCGTAAGGGGCTTTTAATGCATCTTTTCCCTGAATTGCTTTTCCTGATACATTTTACCAGACATAAAAAAAATAAAAAAAAATATTCTGTGTCGTGCTTTCTGATACTTTATTTTCAATTAACTTTGAAAAATTTTATCTCCCAGGTCAGGTTAAGTTATAGACAAACAATTTGAAGTAATATGTCATTCTTTGAATGCCTTAAGCTTGTTCAGCAACGCAAGCTAAACTATTACTTTTACACCCAGATGTTCCAGAGATTTAACTGGAATAAATAAGATGGTGCAAATGCAGAGATCTGTTTGCAAAAAGCTACTTGAAGAAATGGTCTTACAGAGCAGTTTGGGAAGGATTGCATGGAATTACACTAATGAATTATGGTAATGTTATGGCCTGTGCAACACATAGGCCATGCCTTAAGGTCTGGATCTTGAAAAGGTGGATGTGAATGTATGCTTAGATCTGCGGTGTTGGAGGCAGAATTTCCAGTCACGCCAAGAACAGGCAGACCTGGCAGCGAGTGGTTTCAGTTAGCAGATGACAGGGCAAGGTTTGGGACCTGAAATATGAAATCCAGTGTAATATACCCCTGTGCATGCATGGGAACTGAGTAGGTCACGTGCTGGCATGCTCTGTCATATGTATCTCTAATCAGTAAATATAGAGAAAGAACTAGATTGTGGCCAACCCACATAAGTGCATTTCTCTACAGAAAATAGGTGAATCCATGTGGAATATAGTCAGTTCTATACAGATACTGGTGGGAGCGTGCGTGTGTTAGTTGCAGGTGTAGTGCTTTATTCAGGTCAGTATAGAAAAGCAGATTCTGGTTTGGAGTGTGATGCCTTACTGCCTTCCAGTAGCTGGTCTCCGCAGATGTGTAGACAGGCTCTGCATCTTCCTGTGCCTGCGTGTATACACGTTTCATGCATGTCAGGAAATGTGGCTAACTAACAACATATGCAAAGAGATGACAAAAATTTACAAAGATGGTCTAAAATCTTTTTTGGAAAAAGGCAGTTACATAAGATGTATGTTTTTGAATCAGTATAATATCATTAGTTGGGGAAAGAAATAAAATCTGAATAACTGACAAAGATGAGGCGGGAGATGTGTATTTCTGTTATCCAGTCATCTGTGGCTGGGAAGTTGCCATACTGATTTAATTTTTTCTTAATGGTAGATGAGAAGAAAGGCTGAAGGACACACTAGTATTTTGGACAAGCTGTGCTAAGTATAACAGTATTAAGCTTTGATCTTGGCTCTCAGCTCAGTCTTACATGAGAATAGGTAAAAAGCTATGTTTGAAATAGCCTTTTTCAGTATAAAACAGATTGTAGTAGAAGAAGCGAAAATGGCAAGTATGTACAATGTAGATGGGGCTTTTGAAACAACAAGTACAGTTTGCCTGCATTAAAAAAAAAAAAAAAAATAAAATTATCTTTGACTTTATCCCTGGGATGGTTTTGTTCTGTTTTACTTTTTTTGATCTTCAAGAGAATGCTGGTAGACCACTGACTAACGGTGCATGTGGTGTATATTAGTATACTGTTGGTAATTTTACTGCTGCTAACTTAAAATCCTCAAGGGGGAGTTAATTACAGGAAAACCTTTCTAAATATCAGCTGCATATTTTCCATGACAAGAAGGTTTTCAACTCGCATTGAACAGCTCCAGAGTCAGAGTTATCACTATTTACATGAGCACATTTTAGAAGAAAGTAAAATTTGTGTTTGTACAATGCAGTAAAAGCTTTACAGTAATTGATTTTTTAAAGGCTTACTTACAAGTGGCAGTTATTGGTTAGGGTGAAAGGATCCATGCATAAATTACCTTTTTTTTTTTATGGCATGTTATATTTCCTTTTCTTTGTGTTTATTGTTTGTGTGTTTTTGTTTTGTGTTGGGGTTTTTTTTGTTGCTTGGGGTTTTTTTGTAAGCTTAGGGCCTAAACCAAAACCAGGGTATTTGGTGGTTTGGGGTTTTTTGTTTGTTTGTGTTTCTTTTTCAGTTTTCACTTAACTGAAAAGTTTATTATTTGCAATTTATGTGCATATATTTACTTAAACAATTTAAACTTTATATATTGCCAGTGGGGAATTGCTGCCTTCTGTAAATGTTTGCAGATTAACATATTTTTAATGTAAACCAGTGGAACTTGCAGTATGGCAGTAATCAGAGAAAGCAACATGGTGAAGTTAGCGGCTCCTCATGTGTTTGGTGAAAGTTTTTTTTTCAAACACGGTTGTGCCACGAGCGTTCTCAATCTTTTTTGTTTGTTTGTTTTGGGGTTTTTTTTTTTTTTTTTTTTTTTTTACGAAACAGTATTTTCATTTTCTGCTGAAACCCGGCAGTAACACATAGACTGATGGGGTTTGGCTTTTACCACAGCAAGCAGTAACTTAGGTGTAGAGAGTTGCGTGAGCGATCGCCTTTTTTTTTTTTTTTGGTTAATTTCCACCCCCCCCCCCCACCCCCCACCCCGCTTCCTTCTTTCTCTCCCTCTGCCCCCCGGCTGCTGCTCGGAGCTTGTCATGTAGATGGAGCCGAGGCGGAGCGCGGGGCGGTGCGGGGCGCTGCCGGTGCCCCCGGCAGAGCCGCCCCTGAGGGCACGGCCCGAGGCTGCGCCGCCTGCCTACGGGCTGGGCCGAGCTGGCCGAGCTTTCCGTTTATTTCCCTTCCGTTCCCAAAGTTCAGCTGTGAGCCTGGCGGTGTCCCCGTAAGGCCCGGGTACCACTCCGCGGTGCCTCACGGAAGCAGGTGCAGGCTTTTCTCTGTCTGTGCCCCCCCCGCCGTTCCCCGCCCGAGCCGGTGAGGCGGGCGGCGCTGCCGCACGGCACCCGCGCACCGTTCCGGGCTGCCCGGGGCTGCGGGAGGGACGGACGGACGGAGGCCGCCCCGCCGCCTCCCCGCTGCCGCGGCGCCCGGCCCGCCCCCACCGGGGGCCGCTCCCCCTGCCGCCCCGCAGCGGAGCGGCGCGGAGCCGTGGCCGGCCGCAGTGCCTTACCCGTGGGCGGCGACCCCCCCCTCCCCGTCTGCCCCGTTTCTCCGGCTGCCGGGAGTTTGTGGGGCCGAGCGGCCTGTTGCGCTGCCCCCGGTGCCGTGCCGCCGCCGGCCCCTCTCCCGGGCCGTGCTCGCTGCCGGCGCGGCGCCGGCCCCCGGCCTCGGCTTGCGGTGCCCGGGTACTGCGGCGGGCAGGGGGACCTACTGCCGAGCAGGGGGCTCTGCCGTGCCCTGTCCCCCTGCTGTCATAACTCTGGGAGCAGAGGGAAATGCTGCAGAGAGCTCTGGATAATTTTGAGCAGGCTTAATAGGATTAAAACTGGATGTGTCCTAACATTAAAGGATTAAGGCAGGTACTTCCCACAGCGAGCCCTAAACAGTTTTCCTCCTGAACTTTCGTTTTGAAAAAAAAAAACCACCAACAAAACCCCAAACCACTCCTTTGTCACTGATGCCTCTGAGACCCGACAGACAGCAACGTGTGTGTCTTTCATTCCAGGTCCCAGTGAGGACATTCTTGTTAAAGGAAAGCAGTCCATCAAGAGTCAAGCTTTAGGAAATCAGAACTCAGAAAGTGAGATTCTCTTGGAAGGTGACGACGATATCATGTCATTCATGGAGGAAAGAGAAGCAGAGAACTTAACGGGTAACTTCAGCTATCTCATTTTCTCCCCAGCTTCTTTACTACTTAAGTTCTGATCTCTCCTGCTCTGCACTGAATCATGTTTTGGGATGCACGCTGATAAATTGTTCCTTCCTATAGCTGGGTTGTTAAGATAATTTTCTGTGCACCTCAGATGCTGAGGGCTTATTTGAAGAGAGTTGTGAGTTTTCTGTAAGCCTTTTATAACCTTCTTGTTTCTGCAGCGGATGTCCGTATTCTAGGAAACCTTCCCTAGAGAAAGTAGCTCTACCTTGAAAAGGGCTTCCTTTTTTTTTTTTTGACCCTGTTCCACTCCTCAAACCATTAGACCTAGTGGACAATTAGGCAAGTTGACTGTAATTAAAGACTTTGGAGAGCTTGATGTGTTTTCCTCTGAGTCTGTAAAATTGTACATATTGGGTATTTACCTGGGTTTGAAGGATCTGTACACTCACTGGAATTAATTCCTTTAAACCTCTTGTCATTTCCCCATTGAAGTCCCTTCTCCGCAGACCATAGCCGCCTTTTTAGACTTCACTTCTTTTTTTCTGAAGAAGAAACAGTACTTCAGGTCTTTGAACTTACTTCATTTTACTCAGTCACTTGCAGCCTTTGCTGATGTTGCAGCCTGAGTGGAGTGGGTCCATTTCTGTACAGTTCAAAATGTAAAACCAGAGTAAGCTCCTCAGTTCAGGGACTGGGAGTTGTTCGAGGAATGTTTATTTGAGCAATTTTTACAGGGAAAATACAAACTTCTCTGTGTTGTTCTGCTTTCTCAACTGGTATCCCATGTACATTTGCTTCAGAGAAAAATATCATTTCCTGGATAATTCTGGTTCCTTGGGAAGCTAGTAGTATAAACTTACATTGAAACATATGATAATTCAGCGAAATTACTGGAAGTGACTATTGGCAGCTTGCTTATCCCTGAACTGCATCCCACTCCATTTTTTTTTTAAAGCAAAGTTAAAAATGCAGCATAATGAAAAAAAGAAAACCTGCATAAGAAGAGTGAAGTAAAATAAAGTAACAAGAGAATAACGCAATGGCATTTTCTGTATGTGAATCTTTTTTTTCCTTTCTATCACAAGCTTCCTTCTCAACAGTGTGCTCCGCGTTTCCTTCTCTTTCATTATTCGTTCATTGGTTTGAGTAATACATTCATACTGTAATAGAGGTGAAAGGGGAGTTTAATTATATAATCTTGACAATGGCGATAGGATTAAGAAGTAATCCTCACTAATAAAGTGGTGTGGGTTAGAAATGAAGTGGAAATTGTCAGGGGTCTTCTACGGGACCTGGACTGCCCCAGCTTCTGCAGCTGTGTGCTTGCCCTGTAATTGAATGTCTGCGAGTGATTGAAAAAATGTTATTTCTCCTCTGGATTACATGCTAATGTACAGAGGGCAAAGGGAGACAGCAAAAGAACACATAGCTGCTTATTTCATCCATTTGTGCGGGTGAGCTTTGGGAAATCATGGCAGTTCCGCAGCTATCTCATGCCCATCTGCAAACACAATGTATTTGTACATTGGGAATAGAGGGCAAAGCTGCTCTGATCTCAGCAGAGCATCTCTTCTTTTGTCCTAGTGGCACACATTGAGATTGATGCGAGATTAAGGACCATCACCCTCCTAACAATCGATGGAAATGACAATTCATCTGAATTTTTTTGTCAGTTATTCTCACGTTGATTACCTGAATGTGTGTACCTCATTTATAGATGCTTTATTAAAACAAAATTATCTATGTCACTTTCATATCTTGCACTGTTTTACAGAAGTCAGATAATACTGCAGCCAAGTAACTTCATTTCCTTACCTCTTAATCAGCTGGATGACAAACCTAACCTGTTTTCTTTCTGTACGTGCTAGTTTATATAATAGGTTCTGCATTGTCACATCTATGCTGAACCTATTGTTTTCAGTAGTAGTCTGATTTGTCCCTGTGATAAGCCCTGTGGAGATGTGATCATTCCAATAAAAATTCATTCAGTTGGAAACCAACCCTCCAGCTGTTTACTCCCACAGTCCCTGGGCTACACTAACGCTGCGTGGAATCCTTGAACAATATTTAACGTGGAATCAAAAGCATCTTTAAAACATTTTACTTTAGGCTCTCTAACATTGTGTAACCGTAACAATAGATTTCTAGCATCCATGAGGGAACACTTTACAGTTAGACAACTTTGAGCCTCGACTGCTGTTTGCATTTTTGTGGAAGGCTATTGAAACTGTCCGGTACCTAAAGAACACATCTGACAGTAAAATTTCAAGTGTTGATGTGTGCGCTCTCTATATTGCACATAACAGAAGGTATGCAACTCTCGAACTTTCTTGAAAAGAAAATGCGTCTCAGTAAAAACTATATACTGCCATGCCTGAAGCCAGCTCTGGCACGCATAATGTATGCATCAGTTTGCAATTGTAGATGCGTCAGTGTTCAGCAGCAGAGAGACACTGCAAATATGTTACATATGTTCTTTTCTGGGATAAAAAGAGCTGCTTTTTAAGCGAGAGTGAAGTTCATTGCTTTATTTATTTTAATCTTCTAGACTTGAAAAGCAAATTGCACTTGCACTCTTCTCTGTTTTGAATATTGTTGGTGTTTTCACTTTTTTGCAGGTCCAGTTGCCTTAAGCACACCGGCTCAGCTTGTGGCACCCTCAGTGGTAGTGAAAGGCACTCTTTCCATCACTCTTTCTGAGCTCTACTTTGAGGTGGATGAAGAAGATCCCAGTTTTAAGAAAATCGACCCAAAGGTAAGAGATCATTGACCCTGAGCTGTGAGAGATGATGACAAATTACCCAAGACCTTTAATTCTTCATTCTACTTCCTTTACCTCTATTGGTCCACAGTGTTCCTGCTTTAATAAGTTTGTGACTGACCATATATGTTACTGAACTTCAAGTAGGGTGACACCTCCTTTCCTTCTCCTTTTTCTCCCCCTCCCACAATTCGACCCTACTTGAATGTTAATTAGCTTGCTGCGAATAAAGCTCCAGGGAGGCATCTTAAATAAAGACATCTTGAATCACAGGCCTGTGTGAATACTGGAAAGTTCAACGAGGCTTTTAGCCCAAATGCTTCGGTTTACCTTCCAGTTCTTATATAATGCCAGTGTAACATAGCACTAAACTTCCTACACTCCAGAGTTTTCAGTGCTTCTGTATTGTATTATCCTGTAACGGATTTTACAAGGCCTGTTATTATTTATTGTGCCTAAGGAGAAAACATAATTGCCCTCATAAAATACATTTCTGAACTGACTTTCTGATTTCCACAAACTTTATTTGCTCAGAGTTACTTGATTACTAGTCTTTTGTTTAAAATTAGTAACCTTCAGTAAAATTCCTACTTCAAAGGCAGTATATTGTGTAAATTAGCTTAATAAGGTTGCACTTGAATGTTTTCTGCAGTACTATGCTGACATTTCAAAAGTATGACACAACTGGTAAATATTCTCGCATCCTACTTTTAACCACAGTGATGGCTCTTGGTTTTTTAAATATCTTATCAATATTTTAAATATTTGATGTTAAAGAAGGTAATAATTTCTTTGTGAAGGAGAAAAAAGTCCCTGGGAGAAGCAGTGGTTTTCTGCTTGACTGTAGAGAATACCTTGTGTGTTAAGCACCAGTTCGGTTCTTTGTTCCTATTGAGTAAATTGCTCTTGTCTGTATTAAAAATGGCATCAGTGGGGTCTGAAAGCTGGGGTTATCAAATTCTATCAAGGAGGAAATATATCTTGAAAAACAACACTCGTGGATTCTTAGAACTAGAATTTAATATAAGGTATTCAGTAGAACTGTGCTTTTTATGTGATACCATAAATGAGATTTGACTTTTCTTTTGGTCTTGAAGTATTTTGTCAATATTTCTGAGATTATTTCCAGTATGAGATAGCTGTTAAAATTTTGATATGCTTATTCCTTCCGTAGAGTTTTGTAAAAATATCTAATGCTAAAAAGGATATAAATATAAAATGTAAAGACAGTTGGATATGTTACTGGATTGCATTTTCCATCTAAAATGTGCTGCTTTGTATCACGTTAGCATGAGTGAAGTCTTACAGATCTGCGTTATTCTGCATGTTTAGCACATAGGGCGTCTGAGTACAGTTATTTCTTACCATTCCTGTTACATGTTTTATGGGGACATTGGCATACGGCACATACTCAGCTTGCTTTCTTTTCTCCTGGTTTCAAGTATTTGCTAGTGGTTGTTTTCTTAACTGTGAGCAGGCATTCTGGTTTTATTTGACTGTATCTTAAATTCTGTATCTGGGAGATTTTCTTTGGGTTCCTATAAGAGGAGGAGTTGGTTACATGAAATACAGGCTACCCCTCGTACATCCTACTTGTGATGCTACTTTAGCTGGAGGTCTTAAAAGAAAGAAAAAAAGAGCACCTTTTGTAATGTCTTGGGGCGGAAGCTAAAAATCAAATGTGAATATTTTTTTATTTTAAAGAACAAAAATAGCTTACAACGCAGCCTGCTTCCAAGCATGAACGCTTCCCATCCCCACCCTCTGCCTAAGTTACTGTACCTTGGCAGCGGGGACTAAAGCTGCTGGAGAAAATGCCCCTTGGAGAGAAAAAAAAATAATAATCCTAATCCGCTGTAGCTCAGCAGGCCTGTTTAATTAATGAGGCTTCATCTGTTTGATAAATTTAAATTCCTTGTATATTTGTCTAAACTGCTGAAAAGAAAACATTGTGACAAGTTCCTGAAGGAACCTGCGGCAGAGATAGCATCAGCGGCGGTGAGGTCAGGGTTTGTGCGGCGGCGGGCTGGTTCCAGAGGCAAAGGCTTGCCCCGCAGGCTACGAGCCCGTTCTGCCAGGCGAGCCGGGACCAGGCAGCGCTGGGGAAAGGCTCCGGTGACTCCATCAGACACTTGTGGAGGCAGCCGGGCGGTGACGCTGGGCTGGGCTGGGGGACAGCCCCGTGTCCCGGGTGCTGCCGCTGCCGCCGGGCAGGGTGGCCTCCGCGCCTTCCCCGGGGGCGCATCCCCCGGGCTGCTCCCCCCTGGCTAATTCCGTTTTTAACCTAAAGACAAGCCACATTTTGGATGGCTATTTCTTTCCGGATCCGTCCGCAAAGAAACGGAAGTAGTCCTCTGGGGGCAAGAACTCACATTTTTACACCCCCACCCCCCTCCTCCGCACCCCCGCCCCGAAAAGACACGAAAACTTGCTCGAAATGCCCCGAGCCGCCTTGAAATCTCCCGGGCGGCTCCAGCAGATAACGCTAACGTTTTTATCAATCTTAGAAATGCCTTCCCAATAAAAATCCCGCAGATATTTTTTTTTTTCCTAAGTCTTCCTGAGCAAACTCAGTGCGAAATGGCCACAGCACGAAATGCCAGGAATCGCGCAGAGCTTGGCTCTGGGGGAGGGAGATCGGCGGGATCCGCACAGGGAGCCACCGGCTGATCCTGTGGGATCGGGGGGTTCCTGACGGCTGGCTTCCCTGCTCCACCGGCTACGCTGCCGTGCGATTTTATGCTGTACTTAAAAATGCGGGGAAAACAAATGTTTGTTTAAAAAAAATATCGACCCGGTTGCTCTAAAGCGCATTAATTATTCAGGGTAGATCTATAGACTTCCTCCGTCTCAAAGTCAAATGGATAGCGCGTTCGCTCTGGAAAGCGAAAGCAAAGAGCGAAGGTTTTATTTAAAATAGAACACAAGCGCTCGCGATTTACCGGGAAAGAAGGAAAGAAAACTGTAAGGAAAAAAATAAGGCTGAGGACCGCAGGGTAGGAAACGGCATTGCTCTAATTCTGCCTGAAATCTGGCGAGCAATGCTCCGCATATTCCCAAGGTTGAGGGGGGAAAATTAAAGTCAGAGAAATTTAGCAGATGTTGTCACATGCTGAACTACATACAGAATCTGTAAGATTTTTTTTTCCTCAGAAGCGCTATTTTTACAGAAACTAGGGGGTAATTTAGAAAGCGTCAATGAATATGCCAAGCTAAGGCTTCGGCTAGGTGTCGCGTTTAGACTATCTGTACATCTCGTGTTTCTGTTTCTTTTAAAAAAATCTCCTCCCGAGATGCAGAATCGACTTGCCTGTATTTAAGAACCATTCACGAAAAGTCAGCGTAAAGTTAAAGTAATATTTTTATTACTATTTGCAACAAGTCAGTTGTGGGGCACATAATCTGACCTTGGCACCGAAATACATTTAACATCAGTAAAACTTTTTAAAGGGAGATTTGTACATATAGTTAAATAAATTTTCACTTGGTGACAACATCCAGGCAAACGAGAGAGAGCATAAGAAAAGGACTATACATGGATTGGAAAAATGTACCTTTCGGGTTTCGTTTTGAAGTTGCAAAAGTCCGATCGCTTCTTTCTGTGACTTTTTAAAAATTCACATTGGAGGGCAGGAGGAGAGGCTCTTCCCTTCTTCCGTGCAAGGCGGCGAGAGTTTACGCCGGGAAAACCGTCTGCAAGTTTTTAAAGGCCGAGCTGCAGGTGGGTGGGGGGTGGCGGGGGCGCGTTTCTTTCGCCGCCTCTTTCCGTCGCGGTTTGCGTTAAATAAAAAGTTTTTAGGCGCTGTTGTTGTTTGCGGAGGGCGAGCTTTGTGCGCGGGGGTGTTAACCCTATAGCTTGTCGAGGCTTTTGGGATTGGTGAGGATTTCTCTGGCTAGCCTCCAGGTCTGTTTGGCAGCGCTTTCCAGGGCCGAGTGGGGTTTGCCCTGAAAGAGGTCTAGGTTGGGCAGGAAGTAGTGGGGGCAGCGCCGGCACTGCAGGCAGGAGATGAGCTGCAGGAGGATGCCGTTCAGCCGGTCGCCCAGGCACGCCTCGTCCCAGTCGGTCTCCCGCGGGTGCTTCTCGCACTCGTACAGCAGCAGCGTCTTCATGTGGTAGTTGTTGAGGGGCTGCCCGGGCAGCTCCAGGTGCCGGTCGCGCAGCGTCTTCAGCACCGAGAGGCACTTGTTCCTGCAGCCGCCCATCAGCAGCCGGTTCTCGGCCTCGCCGAACTGCAGCACCCAGGCGTCGCTCTCTGCCGAGCTCTGCTTGCCCGTCAGCGAGTAGCACTCCTTGGAGAGCAGGTTGAAGCCCTCTGCCTTCACCTCGGCCACCCGGTTGGGGCCGGGCCAGGGGATGTGGGGCATGGGCCACTGCGCCGCGCTGCGCGGCCAGATACCGGTGCACTTGAAGGCGGGCGTGATCTGCACCACGTACCGCTCCCGGATGCGGAGCTTCACCTCGCTGGTGTCCGCGATCATCTTCACCACGTCCCGGTAGCTGCACTTGTCCACGGCCTGGGCCACCAGCGTCTGGAAGCGGGAGCGGATCTTGCGGGCGGACAGGTAGCCCGAGGCGGTGATGAACTCCACCCAGAGGGACATGCTGCGCTTGCGGCCGTCGCTCAGCTTGAGCACGGCGCAGCCCGGCAGGGAGCCGTCGTCCACGAAGTTGAAGACGCCCATCTGGTTGAGGTAGAGCACCACCTCGAACTCGGTGGGCGAGATCACTTCCAGCCCCTCGTAGCGGGCGTCGATCTCGCTGAGGGAGCTGATGAAGCGCGGCTCCTGCACCTCCACCTCCTTCAGCACGTCCGACACGACCTTGCACACCTCCCGGATGGTCTTGGCGATGGCCGCCTTGCGGGCCTGGCAGCGCTCCGTGTAGTATTTGTTGAGCTGGTAGACCAGCTTGGCCTGCGCGGCGATCATGTTGGGGCACAGGTCCGGGCTGTACACCGGGCTCTCGCAGTACGTTGAGGGATCCAATGCTTTAGCGGTGGCTGCAGCTTTGCGGAGGGCACCAGCCAAATCGCAGACCCCCACCCCCTCCGGGAAGAAGGCGGCAGCGGCGCGCCAGTGAGAGCAATTAAAAAAAAATCGGGGAGGACGACGGAGCACAAAGGAGCGGAGCCCGGCGCTGCCCCGGCGGGGAGGAGCAGTGCGAGCCGCGGGCCGGAGCGGGCTGGCGGCGGGGCGGCGGAGCGGGGCGGCGGGCAGCTCCCGCGGGCTCCCGGAGCGCGAAGTTTAGGGTGGCGGTGGGGGCAGGGAGGTCTGCGCTGCCTCTGCGCTCAGGCGCCCACCCCCCCGCGCAGCGGCGAAAATGCTGTTTCAATAGTTCATGGGGGAAAAAAAAAAACCCCAAAACAACAGCAAACCACCAACACACCCCGAACAAACTTCCCCAGGACTCGCAGAAGGTCCCTGCAGAAAAGCCGGTCGGCGGCGAAGTTTGAAACCGCACACGATACGAGAGGAGGAGAAGAATGCGAGCAATGCCCAGAGCGGAAGAGTGAACTCTGTGTCTGTCTGTCTGTCTGCCTCTCTCTCTCTCTCTCTTTCAGTCCGTGGCACCACCAGAGATGTGCATGAGTTTGGCTGCCGCTCTCAGACTGTCAGGGGGTGTTGTTGATTTCCCTTTTCCTGCTGGAGGCGTTGTCTGAACCCGGCTCTGTGGCTTTCTCTATCTTTACGCGCAGACGTGTGCACTTGGTCTGTGATCTCTCATTCCTGTCCTGCAGCTCTATATAGATTGTTTTGAGATATATATAGCTTATAGGTTGTTGTTGTTGGTTGGTTTTGGTTTGTTTTTTTTTTTTTTCTTTGCACAAGACTGTGTTTTATCCTGAGCGGGAGGAGGGCGTAGCTGCCGTGCCCGGGATGGCTTCTCCTCCCCCTCCCCACCCCTGGAAGTGCGCGCCGAGGCTCTCGCTTTCCGCGCCTCTCGCTGCCGCCGCCGCTGCCGTGCGCCCGTCTCTCTCCCCGGCGGTGCCGGCGGGCCCTGTAGTTTATGAATGGGGCCGGGGCCCGGCCGGGGGGCGGGGCCCCGCCTCCTACAATCGCCGCCGAGCTGTCAGCGGCGCGGCCAATCGCGGCGGGCGGCGGGCACGGCCGGCGCGGGGGCGCGCACAGGCGCCCGCGCGCTCACGCCGGCCTCCTCCGCGGCGGCGGCGGGGCAGGAGCGTATCGTCCGCTCCGCGCTGTGGCGGGCCGGCCTTAAAGCCGGGCCGGGAGGGGAGGGCGGGGGGCTGCGCGGGGCTGCGAGCGGCGTGGGGTGCGGAAAAAGCTGCAACTTGGCCGTGGTGGCCGGGGGAAGGGAACTCGCCGCTGCCGCCGCTTGCTGCGAGGACAGCCGGCGGCAGCGCTGGTGTGCGAGGGGAAGGACGGGGGGAGAGGCGTGCCCGTGCTTCACCGCAGGCGTAAATCTCTCGCTGATGCGGGGCTGCAGCGGTGAAAGTGCGACCGTCACCGGCGCAGGATTGCACACCTTGTTTTACTGCCCTCAGTCAATGCCGTAGTCACGTTAATTCAGATAAATCTTGTGCCATAAAGTTCCGTTCATCCTCCTAAAGCGCTGGATTGAGTTATTCGAAAGGAAACGGTGTTTTATGCAAGTTTCTATTAATAAGAGTATTGAATGATTTGGACCTAAACCCGTAGTTACGTTCTGTCAGTTCGGGAACTGCTGTGACACACCCCACACCCCCACACCCCCCCCCGGTGGTACCTGCCGCAAAACAACAAGTGTTTCTCCTGCGGAGACTCAGGCTTGCGGGAAGGCAATTGCCCTCTCGTCTTTGCTGGGGCCAAGGGTGGGTGTTTCCGAGGGTGCCGCGCCCTCCCCCTGGTCCTTGCGGGTCGCTGCGGGTCCCTGCGGCCCGGGGGCGGCCCCGGCGGCCGCCAGCGGAGCCCGGCCGGGGCCGTTCACACGCGATGCGCTCCTCCTTGCGGAGCCTGGGTTCCACCAGCTCGCAGCGGTTGGGCTTGCGTTCTTGTTCTTTCCTCCTTTCGCTGCAGCTGGCTGATTTTAATAAAGAAAATATCGCCGTCTGTTTTCCGTGTGCGTTTAAATTGGAAACATGTCTTGTGCCGGCCGTACCGCTGCGCGCTGGAAGAAGTAAGTACGGGCGCGCCCGGCGCCCGTGGGGGCTCCGCGCTCCCGGAGGGGAGGGCCGGCTCCTGGTCCCCCCGCTGCCGCGGGGCCCGTGGGCAGGCTGGGGGCTGTCGCGCCGGCCGCGGTGCCCGCTGTTCGGTGGGGCCCGGGCGGGTGGCGCTGTCAGGTGTCCCCGCAGCGCCCGGCCCCGTCGGGAGGGAGAGGAGCCCGGGGAAGGCTCCGAGGAGAGCAGCCGCGGGGGTGAGGGGGAGAAGGGGCAGGCTGCGGCCGGGGCAGAGCCGCGGGCTCGCAACGGCGCCAGCGCCGCGGCTTGCACGGTCTTCGGCCGTCCCGGGGATGCGCGGTCTGGAGCGGGGCTCCTCGCCCCGGGCCGCCGGTAAGTGCCTGCGGACCTGCCCCCTCCCCGGGGCCGCACCCTCGTCAGCCGACCAGAGCCCCCTTCGGTGCTACCCGGGCAGCACCGGGCGGGCAGCACCGGGCGGGCATCGTCGGCGGAGCGTCCCTTCGGGGCTCGGCTGGCCGGGCGGGGCGGCGGGGGTCCTGCGCCTCGGCCCTGGACGCTCTCCGGCGGGCGAGAGAGTTCGTTCGGGCTGGGGGTCCGTCTCATAGGCCCCGCCGGAGCGCCCGGAGCGGATCGGCCGTGCTGGCAGCGGGCTGGCGCTTCTCCCCGCGCTGGCGAGGGGATCTGCGCACCGACCCTGTGGGCAGCGGCGGGGCTTCGCCCCCGGCAGGGAGCGGGCGGTCGGGGGCTTCCCGGGGCCGGGGCGCGGGGGGCTGCTGGAGCCGTCAGGCGGCCCGGGCAAGGGAGGGACGGACGCGCTTTGGTGTTTTTAGGGTACAAGCAGAAGGAGGGTACGATTCCCCTCCCACCCCCACGCACCCCCGGTAAGGTGACTAATGATGAAACAGTTACACAGTGTTCAGATTTAAAACAATTCATTACCAATTTTCCTGTCTGAGGTTGAAGCTCTAGTAAATAATAAATCAGCTAAACAAAAGCCGACTTTAATTTATTGCCCCAGTGCTAATTAGAAACATCATTTGAGCAATAAACTTAAACACTTCCAGCAAATAATGCACGTGAAACCCTCTCTCCTGCGTCTGGGCGTTTGTGGCCGCACTGCATTAAGACCAGCTTCATCTGTGGCGGAATTTGCTCTCGCCGGGATGAATAATTGAAGGGGGAACCGGATCCGAGGAGGCTATAATTGAAGAGCCCTTGTCACCTCTGCTTTTATGTATGTTAGTGTAGAAGTCCATCAGCAGCTCCTCGATGGTGTATAAAACGAAGCGGCAGCCCTTCCAGCAGCAGGAGATACTGTATTCCATTAAAAAGACCGTGCGTGTGTGTGTGTGTGCCGCAGAGAGCGAAACTCTCAGGGCTAAAAGCCACTTGAAGTCTTCAGACCGATTGATCTGTATTCTCTCGTTATAATCCGTCTCATCATACTTGAGTTAATGAGGCAGGGGCGGGGGTGATCTGATGGTCCTTGACAAATTCATTAGGGAGGCTGCGGGACATTTTATTTGACTGTTAAACATCGTGTTTGTTTGGTTTAAGCAGTGCCAACATCAGCATGCCGCTGCCTGGAGCAATAGTGTTTTGTTAGCGAGGGCTTCTGTAAAAAGATACTGGGAAGGGGACTGGGTGTGCTGGAGTGTTTGCTCTTGCCTTGGCTCCTCCTGCCCCCTCCCTCTCGGTACCGCGGGGAGCTGGGGCTGGTGTAAATGCAGGCGTGTTGTGAGTACATGGTATGTGCAGCGGTATTTTCTACACTCTAAGGATGGCAAAGTAACAGCGAAGGGCTGCTATGAAATGTGTAAAGACTTCCTCCCCCCCCATTTTATTTATGAAAAAGAGAATGCTATGTTTGTCTTGACCCTTAAAAACAGCAACAGAAGAAAACTGGAAAACAACTCAGAGTTTTAGCAAGAAACACACAAGTTCCTTACTGTGTTATGCTTGCCTAACCAGCTTATCAAAGCGGCATATGTTACATATTTCAGAGCTTTTTTTTTTTTTCCTTCTGAACGGTGTGTTTTAAAGTTTCTGTAATATGCTGCTGATACAAGATATAATTTTTAAAGCAAGTCAAAAGTTTGATCAAATTGACTTGAGGCTATTAAAGGATTTCTGCCAAAATCTGCCTTTTTTCTCTCCCTCTCCCCTTGCTGAGAGGAGAGGGAAAAGTGAAGGCAAGAACAGGTACTTCCCAAAGGGATAAGAAGTATTTTCATGAATAGCGTATGAAATATGTATGTTTATGTATACGCTTTGTTCATGGCAGCTTGGTAGACGAGACCCAGCTAGCGTCCCATTATTTTCTTGTAGTTGGTTTCCTCTCTATGCTTGCATTTAAGGGGAACAGTTTTTGTGGAAAATGGAATAATTAATTTCCTTGTGGAACATAACATTGTAATATTTTTTTTTTCCTGGAGATCAGTCTTAAAGCTGAGAATGTTTGAAGTGCTTTGTAGGACTCTGCTTCCATTTATAGAAGAACAGTATGGGAAAAGAGCTAGTGCCCTTTGCCTGTCATTTTCATACATTCCTGCACTGCTGATGGAGCTTGAACTGCTGCAGGGAATGTATGGATCTGAAAAGAAATGATTCAGTAATGCATGTTGCATTTCTCCACAGTGAAACTGGGTTAATAATTACAGTAAATGCTGTTGTGGGTTTGAAAAACAAAATTTGGTTTACATTCAATAGTACACAGCATGTACCTTTTCTTGAAAGTCAGGGCTTGGTTTTACCGTCTGTCAGTCTGTTGTAAGGACTGTGTTTATGAAGTTAGTTGATAGTGCACACTGGGGGAAGAAAAGATTGTTTAGTTCCTACACATCATTAATGCATCTCATCAGTTTAGTGTTGCATAAACCTTATACTTTTTCCCCCTTGAAGATTGAATTGTATGGTAAATTCTACTTTTTTCTAAGTCTCCCTTAGCTTTTTTTTCTGCAGTGGGGAAGAAGAGGGTTCCAACTACTCCTTGAAGTACCTTATTTTTGCTTTTCTATTCAGTCTTAAAATGTGAATGTGTTCATAATCTGGTGTTTAACCATGAGCAACCTGCAGCTGAAGGCTTTCATCTAATGCTTTGAATCTTTTCATAAAGGTAGCGCCATCTCTTTTCTCATGATGACTAATGGTGACTTCTTTTAGCTGTTAGATTGCTTTGAATGCTAGGTACTGTTTTTTAAATTGCCTTCCATAAGTTTGCAATCAGGGAAAATCAGACACATGCACTACAAAAGAAAATTTCTAGTCCTTCTGTAGCATTTTCTTCTTGTAGGCCTTTTGTTTTCTTTGGGAGCAGTTGTGGTGGGTGTGTTCTATTTTATCCAGCAGAAATACTCAAATTAATGTGTCTTTTTTTACATTTATTTATTAATTATATTGATGACATCTATGTTTAGAAGTATGAGAGCATGCAACATGCCAGGATGTTGTCAACTTGACCTCTAGTTGAATACAGTAACACTTATTTGCTTGAGAAAAACGTGAGGTGGGCTACAGAGATAATGTCTGGTGCTTAAAAATGCTGTAAGGCTAAATCAGTGCTTCTTTTAAAAATATGAAAATTATAAACATATTCTAAGCAAAGTCAAAGTTTAAGTTCTGGAAATTAAAAAAAATATCTATCTGTTTGCAAGTGTTTGGTCACAACTTTATTGTCTTAGATGTTCACATATCTGTGCATATGCATAAATAATCGTGCCAACAAACAACGACCTGCATCTTTCTATTGGTTAGATGATTATTTTCAAGATCAAAAACTTCATGCAGCTAGCCAAGATGAAGTATATTTGTAAGTTAACCTAGAATTCTCTAAAACTGTACTCTTTTAAAAATGCCAGTTTCTAGCTCTGGAGGTGAAAGCTTCTCATTTATATGCTTACATTTTAAAAAGTACTTACTCAAATGCTACATATAGCAATGTGAAATCCTGTGCTCCTCACCAACTGCTGTACAGGTTACAACCTTTCAGTGAGTTTCTATGAGTGTAATTTATAAAGGGAAAGGGTGTTGTGGGAGCAGGGAACAGAGGGAGCTCAATCTTCTCAATAGCACTGGTGTGACCAGCGTGGAATATATCGAGTTGCGCGCTGTCTTTCTCTCTCCTCTCTGTATTTGAAGATAATTTTGTTTTGACTTTGGATCTGGTAGAAAAGGCATGCAATTTTTAGTTAATTAAAAAAAAAAAAAAAAAAAGAAATTTCCTGTTTGAGCAGTCTTCTAATTGTTCCCTTGTTCAAATGTAATGCAGTTTAAATGCACAGTTAGAGCCCTCTACTTTTCTGCATATTGTACTTCATAGTATTAAATTTTTATCCTTTGAAAGTACTATGTTGACATAAAAGTAGTGTATTACTAGTTATAAAATCATTGCAGGGGTTTTGTTGCTACTTCTAATGAGAGAATCAAATCATAGCTATTCCTATTTTATATCTTGCTGTGCGTATCTTATTTCAAAATAACTTCTTCATGATAATATGCTGCTCTCTTTATTTTTCTTATGAATTAGGTAAAACCTGTGTGCAGAATAGTTCAAGGTACCATCTCCTGTAGCTGGGAAGGGGAAACTGTATTGGCTCAAATAATGTATAGGAGCCATCTGCATAGTTTAATTGAAATAATATTTGGTGATCTAAGGGATGGAAATTGTTCCTTTTCTTTAAGCATCTGAAATAAAACTAGGATGTAAAACAGCTGTCTTGGCCTATGGAAATTAAGGTTCTGCCAGTCTGTTTCTTTTCTTCGTTTTCTGCTTCTATCTTCCTTTATTATCTTTGGATCTCGAGGAGTCTTTCTTGTTTTCTAACTGGTTTTGTCTGCAGCAAGGGGCTGGGTTGGTGGGTTTAAATAGACTTTGGATAGAGTGAAAAATCTTTGATCTATGGCTATGACTGCTTCCAAATGATTTGCTTGCTGGGACTGGACACTGTCCATGCCCTTTCACTTTGCTATCAGATAGGCACACAAAAAGGACTTGACATGCTACCAGATGCATAGTTAATCATTGCATTAGGTCTGTAAAGGGGTCCGTCCAGACTTAATTAAGTCTACCATTTTTAACTAGTGTTTGCTCTCTAGTTTGTTCGGAGTACAATATTAATTCGAACTGCTGTTCTCTGTATTTAAAAGCGCTTTAACGCAGTTCTGTGCTTTTGTTTTCAAGGAGTTTTCTCAGCATTTGCGCTGGTTTATGTATATTTTGAACAACTGAGTGTTACAGTGTAACAAATATTATTGCAGTGTAACATATTTTCTGAATGAAAGAAGTTTTTGTCTTTTTGTAATTCAGCTGTTTTCCTTTCTCAATACCCATTTCTAAAAGTGCATTTGAAATAAGCTAAAGGCAGTGACTAGCATGTATTGAGGCAGCATTCAGAAGAAAAGCTTACAAGGGTATCTAGGGGTTTGGAACCCAATCTTAAGCTTTGAAAACCAAACTGCAGCAGTTTTCCTATCACTTATTTACGTAAGAGCTCATTCTTCTATCTGGCACTGCATGCTCTTCTGTGAGAAGGATATTAAGGGTGCAGGAGTTAAAAAGATTCAGCTGTAGGAAGCTGTATGAAGAAGCTGGAGTATTCAAATAGTATAAATTGTTTTGATCACACATGTCTCTGTTTCCTAATACACAGAATGGTAGGCCTATGGGAACAGGAGCATGAAAGGACCTGAACCCATCATTGCTTGAAAATGGGTATATAAGAAAGGAGTACTAATCAGAGAATTCTAAAATATTTTCATTTAATCTTCTATTTATTTATTTATTTTGGAAGAAAGGACGAGCAAGGCATTCAGCTATTAAGTTGTTGTGTGGTTTGGTTTTGTTTTTTTTTTTTTTTTTTAATTATATATAGTTACTAAAGCTATTACATTCAACTCAGGATATAGTTCCGCCTTCACTTTAGATCTGAGATTTCTTGCTTTAGTTCTTTGCTTCATGGTTGTCAATATTCTTTGGAGGAGGGCAGATGTATTAAAATGCAGCATGTATCATTTGGCTGTAGTCACAGGGATATTCAGATGTTGCTAATGGACTTCCAAGATATGGGATGTATGAGTGAATACTACTCAGAAGTGCCAGCCGTGGCTCTCTGGGGATTTTTAAATTATTGATGCATACCTGCTGCGCCAAAATACAGGTGTGTGGGTATATAATCCATTAATGATTAGTGTTCAGGCATATAAATATACAGTGGAAAATAAGCCTGATAGGAGAGTCCTTAAGAGACATAGGCAGGTAGCTTTTCCCCATTTGTCATCTATCTTGGAAGTTCTTTCTAACTGGTGTCCGAGTGCCAGCGCACCTATGAAGGGAAATTGTTTATACGTACATCGTGGGTTTCCAGAGTGCGAACTTGAAAGAAAGTGGGACTTGAAATGTGCGGTCATTTGTGAATTATGTTTTATCTCCCTTCACTTGAAAATTTATGAGGAGAGTGACTTAGGGTGCTTGCGTTGTGTGTTCCAGGGCTTGCCCCCACTGATAACACCCTTGTTGGCGTGAAAGTGCAATGCAAATTATGACAGTTACAACCTTCTGTTTTGTTTAACCTGTCAGTGGATTTCCTGGCTCAGTGCTGAGGGCAATGGCGTGTTCAGCTAGTTCCATATTCACCTAAACTTAAAAGGTCAGGTTTCTACAGGCAAGCCTAGTCAAAGCCTAATTGATGAGGAGGGCAGGGGGACAGAATTTACTGTTCTGTTGGCTAGTTTCATATCGTTAGGTTGTCCTGAAAGCATCAGGCAGTCACAGCCCCTTTCATGTAAGTGCTGACCCTAGACAGGAGCTGACAATCAAAGGAGGCAGCCACAGGAACCAGTGCAAGTAGGCTATTGATTTTTCAGTTAGGTCTAAGTAGTTTGTAGTATGGGTAATGGGTGACAGAGGCAGGTATGTCATTATCAATGAGCTCCAGAACAGTAGCGACAGCCCCCTCTCATATTTCCTTCAGCACTGACAGTATGCATCCAGCAGTGGTCAATAAATCGCCCAACCTTTTACTGACAAGTGACTTGGAGGTGGGGGTGGGAGTCAAAGAGCTAAACTTCTGTACTTGAACTTGACGTGGATGCGGAGCAAGGATCTCGACATCTACGTTCCTGGCTTGTCAGGCAAAGAGCCGAGGAGAACGTAGAGAACAAAACAATGGTAGATGTGCGGCCGGGGAAGCTTAAATTTTATTTTATGCCCTCTAGAAAGTCAAAGTTTTTCGCAGGAGTAAGTAGAAGGGCTTAAAATGCCAGCTTTCTGTATAAACATGGTCTGGTTCAGTAGTTAATTTAGGTTACCATGGCAGGGTTTTGTTTTTACTTTAGTATTGCTCTGCATTTAATCAAGGTTATACTGCCATAGCAGTACAACAATCACAGGCTGCCATTCAAAATCCGCTTTTAATTCCTAGTTTCCTCTTCTTAAATTTCATATATGGAGGCTATTTAAAGATATTGAAGCTTTCTTATAAATCCAAAGTGCTAGCAATACAGTTTCTGTTCCGACTACCAATGCTGCTTTGGGTCAGTAGTGGAGTACCGATACATTAGGAAGCTGAATAAAGTTTTTATTACTTAGATTTTACTAGCTGTGGTTTCTGAATTTAATAGAGGTAGATCCAGATTTTAGCTTTACACTTAATTAAATTCTGAAAGATATTGGGAGAATGTAAAAATTTTAATAAGTGCTGGTTGGTTGTTTTTTTTTAGATATACTTGTATGGAAAGTCAGTTAAATGAACTCAAATATCTTAATCCGAATCTCCTGACGTTTTCTAATGTTGTTACTTTATTTGAGGGATGTAAGTTATCTGCATTTTTTCAGAAGCTGGAATTCAGTCACGTTTTATGCTGTGCACAGATGTTAACAAAATAGCATGTGCTTATAATTAAAAAAAATCTTTAGACAAATTGAAATAAAGCAGAAGAGTAAATGTTTTGAAAAACTTCCTTAAAATAACTCATTGCTATGGTATCTTGTTCAACAATGTTTGTAATGTTACACAGAGCAGGAATCTGAGACTGTGTGTGTTGAATAGCTGCAAAGTATCATACATGACTGAAACTTTTTCATCTGCCTGCAGCAGCTAAAGCTGTTTTCTTCACGGCTGGCTTTTTAACTGCAAGAGCAATGTTGACACAGACTCCAGAAATGAGGCTGAAATTTATCACTGGATTATCAAATCCTTTGATAAATATTCATATAAGCTAAAACCCCTCGAGTACCTGTGCATTTGAAGCAGTTAAAAAATGAATTGGTTATAAAAATCTATTTTAGATATTGTTACTTTCCCTATTGAACAAGACTTCAGAGGATGGCCTGTCTAGCTGTCTTCCAGAGGAAGAAAATTTCAATTAGTTGGATCAAAGGTGTGCCGGGTAGTTTGAGGCCTTTGGTATTTGATGAGAGTTTTTCCTCTTGTCAGCAGCTACTCCTTTAGTACATCTTGCAGGGCTGCCCAACACGCGCCCTGCCCCGCGCCCCCCCCCCCCCCCCTCCCCCCCGCCCCATTAAACTAGGTAAAAAGTAGGGCGATGCAGTCCGAATCTTATCTTTTCTTATAAATGGGTACAGCATCTTTTACCATTTTTACCATTGCAGGCATGTTGTATTATTGCAGAAACGTAAAAGAAGCTGCAGAAAGGCGACAAATTAAATTTTCATGAAAGAAAACCCTAATCAGCAGTGACAGGGAAGAGAAAGATGATTGCCACTTGGTCATTGTGGAGAGGCACTTAGACTTGGTGTCAGTGCTTCTGTTAATGATGACTAATGTCTTTCTCGGAGGAAACGCATGCTCAAACATGCTACTGTCCAGCAAAAGAAGGGAGAGATAGGCACTCTTAAGGAAAAAGGCTGAATCCTAGAACAAAAGCTCAGGTCTTCAGATTAAAAGACTACAGTGTTTTTGCAGTGCCGGAAAGCACAGCTGTAAAACTGTTCTTGTTTCACTCTTCAAGCAAGATAATAAAATTATTATATATATATATATATACAGATACACACGTGTGTTATGTGCTACCTAGTATTTGCTGCTTTAATTAAAAAAGAAGATAGAGATGGCATTGACATGTAAGCACACTAGTCAGAAGTAAACAGTCACATTTTATTCCTTTCCTGCTAATGAAGCTTGCTTTTTTAAAAGAAAAGCTGCTGTGATACATTCTTCCCTAAGCACAGTACTATGCTCTGAATAAACCTTTCATAGTCAAATGTAAAATGACTCAAAAGACCTTTTCAAGTCTTGAAGCTTTCGCTGTTAGGTATATTGGCAAAAAAGAGGTGGCATGTGTCATTTCTTCAGCTTTTCCCAAAGTGAGACCTTTCAGAAGGGCATTTGCGATGCTTGTCATATTTTTTCATATACATCTTATTGGCCTGACAAGTCTAGAGGACCATGAGAAAACAGATGTCATTGCATTCAGACAACACTAATTACTCTGGGATTTTTGCAGCCTCAGTGCCTGCATGTAACTGTCGATTATGACTGTTTATGTGGCCTATCATGGGTACACGTTGCACATTCAGATGGCACCACCAGTCTTTGTGTTTCCTATTAACACACAATAAGAAGTAAAAATCAGCAACAAGCACCACAACAAGGAAATGCCTTAATGTGTGACTTTTGTATGTTTAAAACAAGATTGCATTCACATTCCGTATTAGGTTTAAGTGTTTTAGCATCTGTTTACGAACTGTAGTGCAGTGCTCTAGCTGTCAGATTTCACTGTGGTGCTTTATGTTGCAGGCTTTACTTTTCTGCAGTTGTATAAACACTAAATGAAAAATGCTGATGGACTCAGCAGTTGTCAAGAATTTCCCACGTCTAACCTTCATACTGAACTGATATATTTTTCTAATGTGTCACAGTTTGCGTTAGAAGCCAACACTCTTATTCTCTTAGAGACGGCATTGTTGAGAATTTCTTTGTTAAATTTTCTTGGTGACTGTCATTTCAGAATCTTTTTCCTGCATAGCTTTAACTGCTGAATGATTTTTAACTCAAAGTTCAAACGTTGGTCACATTGTGGCCTTACTTTGTACATTATCTTGGATTTTGGTACGCGTTTCCTAAGCAGAACAACCAATGTTAATCACAGATTGGAAAATAAAAGCGCCAATAATGTAACTTCACATGCTGATGAAGCAGAAATAGAAGCAGCTTTATCAAAGATGTATGATGAGATAAAACTGCAGTCTCTGCTGTACAGTTATAGTAATTATGACTAATGAACCGTCCAGTCTGGATGAAATGGCGTGCCCACAGGGACTGTGGCCAATCAGTTGTGACTTATGCAAGCTGAACAAAACATTGATGGTGTTCCAGATTCCGGATGAGAGCAGGAAGCGTGGTCTTTGTTTGGAACGTCAGCTTTGTCAACTTATTTCCAGGCAGTTTAGGAATAAGTGACGTTAGCAAATAAAGTCTGAAGAGGTAGGGTTTGTCAGGTTTTAAAATGGGCATGAAGAATTATAATTTGGCCAGTCAAAGATGCCTGAATAAAAAACCCATGCATCGGTGGCACATTCCTGGTGCAATATACTTCAAAGTTGTTCTGATCATCTTGCTAATCTAACTTATTGAAAGCACATGTTATATTTTAATATGCTGAATACAATGAAAGTGAGAGATCCAAAACTTGTGATTTTAAACATGTATCTAGTTGGGCTTACTGTGGTAATTTATTTTTTAACAGATTTGTTTGACACCTGATACTTCCATTTTGATTTTGAAGCAGTCCGCATTTGAAACCAGCCTATAATTTCTAAGTAAAAGTCGACAGGTACTTCATAGTGTTGGTACCTGAAAGGCAATTTCTTGTAGTAAGAGGGTGTAATATAGTAATACAGGCAACATAAAATAGAGCTCCAGTACATTTTGACAATATAGAGACTACCAGAGTAATAATTTTAAACCACCTTCTTTTTATGAAGACAATGTGTGTAGCTGTAAAAAAGAAAAAAAAAATCCGAATGCTAAAAAGGCAGATTATATAGGGACTTCTGAAGTTAATTGTAGGATAATAGCACAGCACAAAAAATACTTTTCTAAACATAAGTTTCTGCTAAGTTGTTTAGGCCCGGTCTGGAAGCAGTTGCAGATCAGCCAGTTTACTTATGTGCAAATGTTTGAAGGATTTGAGAGTAAGATGACCAACACATTACAGATGTTGGCAATACATTACAATCAATTTAGCATTTTGCCTGAACCCTTCCAGAAAGCCACAAAGAAAAATAATTTCAAAAATTAATTGCAAACAAACTGTGGGAGAAGTAAGGAAAAAACCCAACATCAACCTTTTGAAACATTGAGAACAAAGCTAAAGCACCATTTGACAAAAAACATTTTACACTGTTGTGCTGTTTAAAAATGGTGTATGTTAAGTCATGAAGATTCAAGATCTGTTGATTCTTAAAGCACACCTGAAATAAGTACATTGTTGTCAAAGAAACTGGAAATTAAAGGCTGGCCTACATGAAAGCTGAAGTCATTACTGGTCTTTTGTATCGCTTAATGGAAAGGTGGATAGTGATTTGACATGTCTATGACTTTTCTAAAACATTTGTTTAGCTAATACATTTTCTTCTCTTTTTTTTCCATACTGTATTGAAACTTAAAAGCTGACACTTTATTCACTATATTTAAGTTTTTTTTTTCCTGAAATGGAGGAAATCACAAGTGTCTATCCAGTATTTGTCATCTTTAATTCAGAACTAACCTCAAAGTGTTGTTAAATGTGGAGTCAAGTAGATTTTTAAGTAAATAATTTCTATTAATCCAGAGTCTTTAGACATGCAATTTAATTATTTGACTAAGGCTATTTGGAAAAAAACCCAACCAAACAACAAATCTCAACCCTCCAAAACAAACCCACCCGTCCACACTAGAAATCTAAATTAGCTTACCACTTCTGTTATTTCTAGTTTGGAAGTGTTCAGAGATACTGCAAGGAACCTACCAAGAATTAGAATCCTTTTCTTTTGTGTCTTACAACAAAGCATATTACGTTAAGTATTGCAAATGTGAAAATACTGTCTACAATTCAGCGTGTAGTAATTTTAAGATAAAAAATGTTGATAAGTAAAGTCCTCTGAAAAATGACTACATTTTGGCTATGCTAAATAATTAAGGGTAAGATCTTTTGGAGATTGTGGCACTCTTAAGTATGAACCTCTTCCACAATGTCATTTCAGAATCAATAGGATGCAATGTATGATGCACCTTACCTAATCATAGTGCACGGAAGGTTGCATTGCGATCACTCTTATTTAATGGCTGTTTCAGCATTGTGCCAATGAAGCCAGGACTGAATTTGTTAGATGATGTACAAATATACAAAAATAATTTTCATTCTTCGAAAGAGTTATTAAAGTAATGGATATTTATATATATATATATATATATCTGTGAGTGTATATATATATGTGTATATATATATATGTTACAAGTTATAAGATTTTTTGGAAGAAGTATTTATTTGTGTTAGGATGAAGCAATAACTTTTAGGTTGTGGGTTTTTTTTGGAGGCCTCGGTGTATAGTTTTACCTTTTCCTTATGAAATCATTGGTAAAATTCCTATGAAATTATGTCAGCATGGAACAGATTTTTTGTTTATTTGGAACATCCATTGTTTTCACAATGTTATCCTTTACAGATCTGAACGCATTATCGATGTTCATCAAGTTGTGCTTCATAAGTAAAATACCATGCGGAGTTGTAGGTATTCAGTGTATGTGTACATTATGTAAATTAAAATTGAGGAGCATTGGATCTTAAGGATTTAATTTTATCTTCATGTTGCTATGTGTATTTGTGTACATATGTAAGATACCTTGTACATTGATAGTTATATTTGGTAACCATCTTTCTATGCAAGAGTGGCTTAATCTACTTCTGTTACTGCGTGCAACTTCCAAAGTCTTTGGAGAGATAAGGCTTTCTTAGGAAAAGTAAATGGTATTTAATATTGGAGAGCTGGTGTTCTGTTCTGTGCAATTTGCATCATAAACCAGCAAAATTCAAAGATGGGTTTATTGAAGACTGGTTCTTTTATATAAAATCAGAATTGTGTAGACTGCTTACATCTTGAAACTTGTTAGCTCTTTTTGGTGTCTTCTTACCTACCACAAATTGTATTGACGATACATGATGATTTGAGGACTGATTATTAACTCTGTTTATGTTCTGGTCTATATAGATTTTACTCTTGCCTTCTATTCCTTAATCTCCCAGTGAAATACATTTTCTGTTGTTTAGGTATCTTATGCTGATCAAATGCCATAGTGACCCGTACTCTGAGAAAAAGAGATTTTCATGGAAACTTGTTTTGAAAGAGCCTTTTTCTAAAGAAACCTCTTGACCAATTTCTGCTCCCTGCTAGTGCATGAACATGAGAGTTTTTCACTGATGGGAAAATTGCTTCTTTGTATTCCTCAGAATATTTTTCCTGCCATTTTGTTTTCTCGTTTGAATTAACTCAAGGCAAACGATGAGTTACCTGCTTAGCAGCCCCCCTGCTGCTACATATAGCAGGCAGAATGGAAACCTTTGCTTTCCCCCTGTTGTGCAAGGATCGATTTCTGTTACATGTGAGCTTGCTCTGCTCTCCCGTATTGCAATGTAAACTTGAAATGTGATTTCTTCAAGCTGCTAGGGGTGTTCTCTGCCTTAGTGTCTCTGGATAAAAAAATGTCCATCACCTTTTGACTAAGAAACTTTTTGATTAATGATTTCAGATGTTTTCTGTATGTTAAGGATTCTAGAATTATAACTGTTGCGGATTTTCCTGTAGGCTTTCATGTTAGAATATGCATGTTGACTGGTGCTTAAGGCTGTAGGAATAAATTAATCTTCTCTTTTGGGAGAGGAATTGAAATAGAAAATTACTCTTCAGTGCAGGAAACTTACTTAGCGTTCAGTGCAAGTGAAAGCAACCGTGTGGCTGCTTTAACTTTTCCTGGCTTGTAATGACCATTAGAAAACAGAGTTGGTCAGGCCAGCATGTGCTGGCTTACCTTATCCATCCCAAATATATCCCTAATTAGTCTTATGCTTGAGGCAGGTGTAGGAAGAGCTGATGAAAGTGTGATTGTATTGGCTTTGTTGTAAGATTTTCCTTGTAACAAGGTATCTTTACTTGCCCATTTAGGGAAGACTTGTCTTATTTGCAGAGATCTGGCAATGGATGTGGAACCTTTAAAGGATTAAAGATTTGCCTCTTGTTACTCTTGGTCTGGATTCTGATCTTACCTGTGCTGATCTAAATGCACAATAACCCATTTAACTGAGTTACATTACATTGTTATAAAACAAAGACGAGCCTAGCAGAGTCAGAAAGAAACCATTTTCCTATTATGTCAGTTTTGAGATTTATTTGCTGCTACCTCTGAAATAAGGTGACAAGTCAAAACTTCAGAAAATGTATGTGAACTAGCGGTATTAAAAAAAAACAACCAACATTTAAATATTTTGTTTCATTTTGACCTCTTGGCTTCAAGTGTCAATCACCTAGCACTTTCAGGGCAGTGTAACAATAATAGAAACCAATGATCAATAAACTGTAAAATTTAGCAAAGCAGTCAAAACCAAGGCATTTTTTTAATCAAAATGCTTGTTTCGTTTAAGAACATGAACATTTCATTCTTTTTAAAAATTAGTTTGAAGCCTTTCCTCCATGTAGTGTTGAATTAGACTAATAAAAAGTAACATTTCTTATGAGGAATTTCTACCTGAAATTATATCTAACAAGTTGTTTGTACAATTGCAACAGTGAATCAAAAAAAAAAAAATATATATGTGAAATTTATATTTCAGAATTTTTTTACTATCTCTACACTTTAGCACTTGTATGTTGTATCATAGGTATTTGTTTTTCAGGGGTATTCATCAAGATATTTGCAGATACTATCCTGTTGCTTGCTGGAGTCTGGATTCTAGATATTTCTGTTGTTCTGCCTCCTACCTCTCTTGCACTTTTTTTAGCTCTTATATTTAACTTTAGATGTTTTTTATTTCTCTTTGATGCAAAACAAATCTTAAGATCCTATGCTTTCTTGTTGCTTGTAGGTAAGTGTTGCTTTGTTTTTTTTCTAACCCTAAACTAATAAAGTAAGTATCACTCCAAATGTATAATATTAATCTTTCTGAAGTGTGTCCTGTACTAGAGAAGATAAATAATTAAAGATAGGTAAGAGGTGAATGATGTGTAGGTATAAATACTCTGTAGATTTAAACATGCTGCATGGCAACTCTAGGTCTCTTTTGAGGTAGCCATGAAAACTTAAATTGTGTGCCTCGTATATTTAAGGCCAGTGAGCCTATATGATTTTATTAATGTGCTATAAATCTTATATTCATGAGCGGTGTTTACTACTGTGCAGTATATTTAAAAGAAAATTTATGCCTCGCTGCAGAAGGAAGGTAGGCTAGTGAAAAAATAGAAGGGTGGATCTCAAACATTTATCCAAATCTGACAAGTATTTGCAGAGAATTTACTCCTGTAAATTTCTGCTGAGAGAAAATAATAGGTATTCTAGCCTCAATTTTAATAAAACCCATAAATATTTATTTATGCATACACAGGTAAAACAAGGGCATGTCTTTTGTCATTGTCGGT
Source organism: Falco biarmicus (assembly GCF_023638135.1). Taxonomy (NCBI): domain Eukaryota; kingdom Metazoa; phylum Chordata; class Aves; order Falconiformes; family Falconidae; genus Falco; species Falco biarmicus. Next base: position 111,101,255 of record NC_079288.1, read on the forward strand.
ACACAAGAACCTTGTATGTGTTTCACATGACACACTTACGATCATGGGATGAGCTTTTAATTCTGCTCAAAAGTGGGTCATTCTTCATTTTAGAGTAGTATCTAGAAGACCTTACTGGCGACCCTGGCCACTTTTCTGAAGGAATAATGGTTTTCTTGGGGAGGCACATCTTGGCAGTCTCTGGCCACGTGCATCTTTCCCTGCATATCCCCATTCTTCTGGACCCAACAGTATCCCCTAAGCAAAATTGATGAGGTGTTACACTAAGTCAATGTGTAAGTTAGGATGAGTCACAGAAACTCAAGACAGGTCATTTACCGCTTAGAAGATTGGTTTGATCTTCTTTTTGGTAAACGACTTGTGTTTCCCTCCTTTATAACACCTAGGAGAACTCTCCCTATGGTCCCTGGGGAATGGCAGAAAGTCACTGCAGCCGTGATTCACTTCGGCAGTGAAGCTGTCTGCTCGGAAGTTACTTCCCTAATGCTGTTGAAAGGGCAGTGGTTATTTCACCATGGAAACATTTTTTATTTGAAGGGGTTCATTGTAGATTGCACAGAAAAATACAGTTAATGTACCATGTGTCACCTTCCATGCCCCTTAAACTTGCACTGTCACCTTGCGGTGGTTAAAATACTAGTTAGCAATACAAAACAGATATTCTGGATGCCTTGAGAGCTGTTAAAACTTTTGTTATGCTCTTTATGCTTTTATACTCTTGATAATTAAATATCAGATTCTCGTGGCATTTAAAAAAGAAGGCATGTGTACTTTACTACGCAGTTTTCAATTCCATAGATAGCAACAAAAACATTCCTCATGATGAGCAGGTGCACAGGATAATTTAAAAAACCATGGTGGTATGTGTGAAAAGTCTACACCCTGACATACTTATTGCTGGACTCTTGCAGATTCGTGATTACGTAATGAGTTTCTTAATGTGTAGTATTAGAGATTGCCTAATTATTATTGTGAATGTTTAAGTAATCTAAATAGCCTCAATAATGGGAGAGCTTTTATAGCCTTTTTTTTTTTTTTTTTTTTTTTTTTTAATTGGTGGTCAGTAGCATGGTTTTTTTCTGTCCTTCCGGCAGCTTTATGAAACTTCTTAAAGAAAAAGTATTTATTTTGTCGTGTCCTGTCCGTATGGGAAGTTACAGTAACTAGTGAGAAAGAGATAAATGGGACATTATACAATAATACCAAGCTGTCTGGAGTTCCCTGTTTTGTTTGTGTGATACTGTGTGTGTGAGTAGTAAAATTCAGCTTACAACTACATGCTCCCTCAGGTAACTTAGAGCAAGTTTGGTCTGAGCTGAGCCCTTCCTGCTCGGACTCTTCCATTGTAGCAGCTCTGCAGCGTGCGGGCTGAGCCCCTTTGGCAGGCTGATCCATTTAAAAAAGAATCCCCCCACCCTAACAGAGCCAGTTTTCAGCTGGTTGAGCTCCCTGTAGTAGTTTTCTGTATATTGTTACCTGGTGGTTGCGCTAGTGCCAGATATGTTTGGTGTAGCAGGTGTTTGACCAGAGAGTGTGGTATGCAGCAGCCTGGATTTATGTTTGCTTAAATAGCTGTGGAAATGATGGTCTCAGTCTGCTTTTCACAAGGGTTGCTCTTTTGTGCATCCTCTGGATTGTGGGAAGAGGTACAGGTTTTTCACTGGGAAAGGTAATGTCCTTTTTCCCCAGGTGCTTTGTAGCCATGAGGGTTTGGATATCAAAAATATTTTTTTCTATTAGCTTGTGTTACAAATGACAGTGAGGATCTTTTGTGTTTGGATATACATTCTACTGTTTTGCTGAATTCCTGTTAGCCCTTCTGAGCAGCCCTAGTTACTAAAAGATTCTTCTTCTTCTTCTTCTGACCCCTATGACACAAGCTTTCAACCCCTGCAGCTTTTTGGACACATGTTCTGTCACCCTTTGGATACTCTGGACAGCATGGAGGAGAACTGAGGCATGCACTAATGTGCTCCCGTACCCCAGTTTACAGATTTATTATGCTCCTGGGAAAGTAATGCCTTGATGTATCCTATTATCTTGAAATCATCTTTAATTCAATCCAGGCTAGGATAAAATAGAAATAAAAGCATTTCTTTACAATGTTCAGAATGGAAAATACAGTTAGGTACATCTATAAAAAATAGAGCTAAGGAAATAAAACAGAAGGTCCCACTTGCACAGAGATTAAATGTAAAAGACTCTCAGGGATGCAGTCTCTCAGCTGACTGAGACTTGAGGCACAGGGTACGTAAAGAGGGAGAATCACTACTACGTATACATATGTCAGGAAATAATCTATAGCAAGTCAGCTGGATCCATAGAAGGAAACCTTCCGATTGAAGAAATGCCTTCCAGTGACCTGGAGTAACCAGGAGGAATCTTTGGCATGCAGCAAAGTGGTGGGAAGCACATTTGGACCCCCAGGATTCTTGAATAAGTTTCCTAGCTGGATTCAGTGGGCACCCGCGTGTATTCTTTCAAGCTGGATTGCTAGTGTAGTATGCGTATGTATACAACAGAGAATGAGTTAATATTTTCTGTGAATGTCTGTGATACGAAAGTATGACTGAAGAGCATGTGATCTACTAAAATAACAATTGAAATTACTTGCATATCAGGTGGATTCTTTTGTATAAATACACAGGGTGAAAGCGAAGATGATCTATGTGGTATTCTAGTTCATTCTAGGTAAGAGGCAAATACTTGATTGTCCCACAGGCGGTGTAACATTGTGTGCTGTTCTGCATGTCTTTGGCATGAAGCCTGATGAGTAAGTGTGACATACAGATTAATTGTATGAGCTACAATGGCAAGATAATTTGCTGTCACAGACCAGAGAGCATTGTACTGTACCTGCTTCTACCCATAGCCTGCATTTAGTGTTAGGAAATGCTGGCTCTACGTGAATACGAGCTCTGAGCATTTTCCTTGAGTATCCTCGTTGTTCTTCATATGCGGTTAATACAGCATGGGCTAGAGGGTGCATAAAGAGGTTAGATGTCTGTTTGCTTTGTGTCTCCACTGCCTAGCACTCTGTAATTTGCTTTGTGGATATTTAAAATAGATGTTCATGATTGTCACTCAGAAGGAGTTAGTACCTATATTTCACCTGTACTAAGTTTCCTGTGAAAGCAGCTGGGGAACTGATACTACTTTTGGAGAGAGAAATACTTTGCTATGAAGTTTTTGGTAGTTATTTCCATTGTGAAGCAAAGATAAATTCTGCAGGAATTAAGAAGCATCTTTCCTATAACCTCCGTGTCTGTAGAACTGAAAAGGTCTTGCTGTCCGCTGCCCTTTCCAGAAATAGATGGGTTTTTTTAGCCATCTGTCTCTTCTGTGTTTATGTATTAAGGCGTTCTCCATTGCCAACCATCATAATGGGACTAAAGTTTTACTCCATTCTGAGTAAAGCCACTATTGAGTGGC